>NW_024059391.1:0-36568 GCF_016432855.1 Salvelinus namaycush | reverse complement strand
GGTCATTATAACCACCAGTCATTATTACCACCAGGTCATTATAACCACCAGGTCATTATAACCACACCACCAGGTCATTATTACCACCATGTCATTATAACCACCAGGTCATTATAACCACCATGTCATTATAACCACCAGGTCATTATTACCACCAGGTCATTATAACCACCAGGTCATTATTACCACCAGGTCATTATAACCACCAGGTAATTATAACCACCAGGTCATTATTACCACCATGTCATTATAACCACCAGGTCATTATAACCACCAGGTCATTATAACCACCAGGTCATTATTACCACCTGGTCATTATAACCACCAGGTCATTATTACCACCAGGTCATTATAACCACCAGGTCATTATAACCACCAGGTCATTATTACCACCAGGTCATTATAACCACCAGGTCATTATAACCACACCCACCAGGTCATTATTACCACCATGTCATTATAACCACCAGGTCATTATAACCACCAGGTCATTATAACCACCAGGTCATTATAACCACACCCACCAGGTCATTATAACCACCAGGTCATTATAACCACCAGGTCATTATAACCACCAGGTCATTATAACCACCAGGTCATTATTACCACCATGTCATTATAACCACCAGGTCATTATAACCACAGGTCATTATAACCACCATGTCATTATAACCACCAGGTCATTATTACCACCAGGTCATTATAACCGCCAGGTCATTATTACCACCAGGTCATTATAACCCCTAGGTCTCAATAACCACCAGGTCATTATAACCACCAGGTCATTATTACCACCAGGTCATTAAACCACCAGGTCATTATAACCACCAGGCCATTATTACCACAGGTCATTATAACCACCAGGTCATTATAACCACACCGACCAGGTCATTATTACCACCATGTCATTATAACCACCAGGTCATTATAACCACCAGGTCATTATAACCACCAGGTCATTATAACCACCAGGTCATTATTACCACCAGGTCATTATTACCACCAGGTCATTATAACCACCAGGTCATTATAACCACCAGGTCATTATAACCACCAGGTCATTACTACCACCATGTCATTATAACCACCAGGTCATTATAACCACCAGGTCATTATTACCACCAGGTCATTATAACCCCCAGGTCATTATAACCACCAGGTCATTATAACCACCAGGTCATTATAACCACCAGGTCATTATAACCACCAGGTCATTATAACCACCAGGTCATTATTACCACCTGGTCATTATAACCACCAGGTCATTATAACCACCAGGTAATTATTACCACCAGGTCAGTATAACCACCAGGTCATTATAACCACACACACCAGGTCATTATTACCACCATGTCATTATAACCACCAGGTCATTATAACCACCAGGTCATTATAACCACCAGGTCATTATAACCACCAGGTCATTACTACCACCATGTCATTATAACCACCAGGTCATTATTACCACCAGGTCATTATAACCACCAGGTCATTATAACCACACCCAACAGGTCATTATAACCACCAGGTCATTATTACCACCAGGTCATTATAACCACCATGTCATTATAACCACCAGGTCATTATTACCACCAGGTCATTATAACCACCAGGTCATTATAACCACCAGGTCATTATTAACACCAGGTCATTATAACCACCAGGTCATTATAACCACCAGGTCATTATTACCACCAGGTCATTATAACCACCAGGTTATTATTAACACCAGGTCATTATAACCACCAGGTCATTATAACCACCAGGTCATTATTACCACCAGGTCATTATTACCACCATGTCTTTATTACCACCAGGTCATTATAACCACCAGGTCATTATAACCAACAGGTCATTATAACCACACCCACCAGGTCATTATAACCACCAGGTCATTATTACCACCAGGTCATTATAACCACCATGTCATTATAACCACCAGGTCATTATTACCACCAGGTCATTATAACCAGGTCATTATTACCACCAGGTCATTATAACCACCATGTCATTATAACCACCAGGTCATTATTACCACCAGGTCATTATAACCACCAGGTCATTATTACCACCAGGTCATTATAACAACCATGTCATTATAACCACCAGGTCATTATAATCCCCAGGTCATTATAACCACCAGGTCATTATAACCACCAGGTCATTATTACCACCAGGTTATTATAACCACCTGGTCATTATAACCACCAGGTCATTATAACCACCAGGTCATTATTCCCACCTGGTCATTATAACCACCAGGTCATTATAACCACACCCACCAGGTCATTATAACCACCAGGTCATTATTACCACCAGGTCATTATAACCACCCGGTCATTATTACCACCATGTCATTATAACCACCAGGTCATTATAACCACCATGTCATTATAACCACCAGGTCATTATAACCACCAGGTCATTATTACCACCAGGTCATTATTACCACCAGGTCATTATAACCACCAGGTCATTATTACCACCAGGTCATTATTACCACCAGGTCATTATAACCACCAGGTCATTATAACCACCAGGTCATTATAACCGCACCCACCAGGTCATTATTACCACCATGTCATTATAACCACCAGGTCATTATAACCACCATGTCATTATAACCACCAGGTCATTATTACCACCAGGTCATTACAACCACAAGGTCATTATTACCACCAGGTCATTATAACCACCAGGTTATTATAACCACCAGGTCATTATAACCACCAGGTCATTATTACCACCAGGTCATTATAACCACCAGGCCATTATAACCACCAGGTCATTATTACCACCTGGTCATTATAACCACCAGGTCATTATTACCACCAGGTCATTATAACCACCAGGTCATTATAACCACCAGGTCATTATTACCACCAGGTCATTATAACCACCAGGTCATTATAACCACACCCAACAGGTCATTATTACCACCATGTCATTATAACCACCAGGTCATTATAACCACCAGGTCATTATAACCACCAGGTCATTACTACCACCATGTCATTATTACCACCAGGTCATTATTACCACCAGGTCATTATAACCACCAGGTCATTATAACCACACCCACCTGGTCATTATAACCACCAGGTCATTATTACCATCAGGTCATTATAACCACCATGTCATTATAACCACCAGGTCATTATAACCACCAGGTCATTATTACCACCAGGTCATTATTACCACCAGGTCTTTATTACCACCAGGTCACTATAACCACCAGGTCATTATAACCACCAGGTCATTATAACCACACCCACCAGGTCATTATAACCACCAGGTCATTATTACCACCAGGTCATTATAACCACCATGTCATTATAACCACCAGGTCATTATTACCACCAGGTCATTATAACCACCAGGTCATTATTACCACCAGGTCATTATAACCACCAGGTCATTATTACCACCAGGTCATTATAACCACCAGGTCATTATTACCACCAGGTCATTATAACCACCATGTCATTATAACCACCAGGTCATTATTACCACCAGGTCATTATAACCCCCAGGTCATTATAACCACCAGGTCATTATAACCACCAGGTCATTATTACCACCAGGTCATTATAACCACATCCACCAGGTCATTATTCCCACCAGGTCATTATTACCACCAGGTCATTATAACCACCATGTCATTATAACCACCAGGTCATTATAACCACCAGGTCATTATAACCCCCAGGTCATTATAACCACCATGCCATTATAACCACCAGGTCATTATTACCACCAGGTCATTATAACCACACCCACCAGGTTATTATTCCCACCAGGTCATTATTACCACCAGGTCATTATAACCACCATGTCATTATAACCACCATGTCATTATAACCACCAGGTCATTATTACCACCATGTCATTATAACCACCAGGTCATTCTTACCACCAGGTCATTATAACCACCATGTCATTATAACCACCAGGTCATTATTACCACCAGGTCATTATAACCCCCAGGTCATTATAACCACCAGGTCATTATAACCACCAGGTCATTATTACCACCAGGTCATTATAACCACCAGGTCATTATAACCACCAGGTCATTATAACCACCAGGTCATTATTACCACCAGGTCTTTATTACCACCAGGTCATTATAACCACACCCACCAGGTCATTATAACCACCAGGTCATTATTACCTCCAGGTCATCATAACCACCAGGTCATTATAACCACCAGGTCATTATTACCAACAGGTCATTATAACCCCCAGGTCATTATAACCACCAGGTCATTATAACCACCAGGTCATTATTACCACCTGGTAATTATAACCAAAAGGCCATTATTACCACCAGGTCAATATAACCACCAGGTCATTATAACCACCAGGTCATTATAACCACCAGGTCATTATAACCACCAGGTCATTATAACCACCAGGTCATTATTACCACCAGGTCATTATTACCACCAGGTCATTATAACCACCAGGTCATTATAACCACCAGGTCATTATTACCACCTGGTCATTATAACCACCAGGTCATTATTACCACCAGGTCATTATAACCACCAGGTCATTATAACCACCAGGTAATTATTACCACCAGGTCATTATAACCACCAGGTCATTATAACCACACCCACCAGGTCATTATAACCACCAGGTCATTATAACCACCATGTCATTATAACCACCAGGTAATTATTACCACCAGGTCATTATAACCACCAGGTCATTATAACCACCAGGTCATTATTACCACCAGGTCATTATAACCACCAGGTCATTATTACCACCAGGTCATTATTACCACCAGGTCATTATAACCACCAGGTCATTATAACCACCAGGTCATTATAACCACACCCACCAGGTCATTATTACCACCATGTCATTATTACCACCAGGTCATTACTACCACCAGGTCATTATAACCCCCAGGTCATTATAACCACCAGGTCATTATAACCACCAGGTCATTATTACCACCAGGTCATTATAACCCCCAGGTCATTATAACCACCAGGTCATTATTACCACCTGGTCATTATTACCACCAGGTCATTATAACCACCAGGTCATTATAACCACCAGGTCATTATTACCACCTGGTCATTATAACCACCAGGTCATTATTACCACCAGGTCATTATAACCCCCAGGTCATTATAACCACCAGGTCATTATAACCCCCAGGTCATTATAACCACCAGGTCATTATAACCACCAGGTCATTATTACCACCTGGTCATTATAACCACCAGGTCATTATTACCACCAGGTCATTATAACCACCAGGTCATTATAACCACCAGGTCATTATTACCACCAGGTCATTATTACCACCAGGTCAATATTACCACCAGGTCATTATAACCACCAGGTCATTATAACCACACCCACCAGGTCATTATTACCACCAGGTCATTATAACCACCAGGTAATTATAACCACCAGGTCATTATAACCACCAGGTCATTATTACCACCATGTCATTATAACCACCAGGTCATTATTACCACCAGGTCATTATAACCACCTGGTCATTATAACCACCATGTCATTATTACCACCAGGTCATTATAACCCCCAGGTCATTATAACCACCAGGTCATTATAACCACCAGGTCATTATTACCACCTGGTCATTATAACCACCAGGTCATTATAACCACCAGGTCATTATAACCCCCAGGTCATTATAACCCCCAGGTCATTATAACCACCAGGTCATTATTACCACCTGGACATTATAACCACCAGGTCATTATTACCACCAGGTCATTATAACCCCCAGGTCATTATAACCACCAGGTCATTTTTACCACCAGGTCATTATAACCACCAGGTCATTATAACCACCAGGTCATTATTATCACCAGGTCAATATTACCACCAGGTCATTATAACCACCAGGTCATTATAACCACACCCACCAGGTCATTATAACCACACCCACCAGGTCATTATTAACACCAGGTCATTATAACCACCAGGTCATTATAACCACCAGGCCATTATAACCACCAGGTCATTATTACCACCTGGTCATTATAACCACCAGGTCATTATTACCACCAGGTCATTATAACCACCAGGTCATTATAACCACCAGGTAATTATTACCACCAGGTCATTATAACCACCAGGTCATTATAACCACACACACCAGGTCATTATTACCACCATGTCATTATAACCACCAGGTCATTATAACCACCAGGTCATTATAACCACCAGGTCATTATAACCTCACCCACCAGGTCATTATAACCACCAGGTCATTATAACCACCAGGCCATTATAACCACCAGGTCATTATTACCACCAGGTCATTATAACCACCAGGTTATTAAAGCCACCAGGTCATTATAACCACCATGTCATTATAACCACCAGGTCATTATTACCACCAGGTCATTATAACCGCCAGGTCATTATTACCACCAGGTCATTATAACCACCAGGTCATAATAACCACCAGGTCATTATAACCACCAGGTCATTATTACCACCAGGTCATTATAACCACCTGGTCATTATAACCACCAGGTCATTATAACCACCAGGTCATTATTACCACCAGGTCATTATAACCACCAGGTCATTATAACCACCAGGTCATTATTACCACCAGGTCATTATAACCACCAGGTCATTATAACCACACCCACCAGGTCATTATTACCACCATGTCATTATAACCACCAGGTCATTATAACCACCAGGTCATTATAACCACCAGGTCATTATAACCACCAGGTCATTATTACCACCAGGTCATTATAACCACCAGGTCATTATTACCACCAGGTCATTATAACCACCAGGTCATTATAACCACCAGGTCATTATAACCACCAGGTCATTACTACCACCATGTCATTATAACCACCAGGTCATTATAACCACCAGGTCATTATTACCACCAGGTCATTATAACCACCAGGTCATTATAACCACCAGGTCATTATAACCACCAGGTCATTATAACCACCAGGCCATTATAACCACCAGGTCATTATTACCACCTGGTCATTTTAACCACCAGGTCATTATAACCACCAGGTCATTATTACCACCAGGTCAGTATAACCACCAGGTCATTATAACCACACCCACCAGGTCATTATTACCACCATGTCATTATAACCACCAGGTCATTATAACCACCAGGTCATTATAACCACCAGGTCATTATAACCACCAGGTCATTACTACCACCATGTCATTATAACCACCAGGTCATTATTACCACCAGGTCATTATAACCACCAGGTCATTATAACCACACCCAACAGGTCATTATAACCACCAGGTCATTATTACCACCAGGTCATTATAACCACCATGTCATTATAACCACCAGGTCATTATTACCACCAGGTCATTATAACCACCAGGTCATTATAACCACCAGGTCATTATTAACACCAGGTCATTATAACCACCAGGTCATTATAACCACCAGGTCATTATTACCACCAGGTCATTATAACCACCAGGTCATTATTAACACCAGGTCATTATAACCACCAGGTCATTATAACCAACAGGTCATTATAACCACACCCACCAGGTCATTATAACCACCAGGTCATTATTACCACCAGGTCATTATAACCACCATGTCATTATAACCACCAGGTCATTATTACCACCAGGTCATTATAACCAGGTCATTATTACCACCAGGTCATTATAACCACCATGTCATTATAACCACCAGGTCATTATTACCACCAGGTCATTATAACCACCAGGTCATTATTACCACCAGGTCATTATTAACACCAGGTCATTATAACCACCAGGTCATTATAACCAACAGGTCATTATAACCACACCCACCAGGTCATTATAACCACCAGGTCATTATTACCACCAGGTCATTATAACCACCATGTCATTATAACCACCAGGTCATTATTACCACCAGGTCATTATAACCAGGTCATTATTACCACCAGGTCATTATAACCACCATGTCATTATAACCACCAGGTCATTATTACCACCAGGTCATTATAACCACCAGGTCATTATTACCACCAGGTCATTATAACAACCATGTCATTATAACCACCAGGTCATTATTACCACCAGGTCATTATAATCACCAGGTCATTATAACCACCAGGTCATTATAACCACCAGGTCATTATTACCACCAGGTTATTATAACCACCTGGTCATTATAACCACCAGGTCATTATAACCACCAGGTCATTATTACCACCTGGTCATTATAACCAACAGGTCATTATAACCACACCCACCAGGTCATTATTACCACCAGGTCATTATTACCCCCAGGTCATTATAACCACCCGGTCATTATTACCACCATGTCATTATAACCACCAGGTCATTATAACCACCATGTCATTATAACCACCAGGTCATTATAACCACCAGGTCATTATTACCACCAGGTCATTATTACCACCAGGTCATTATAACCACCAGGTCATTATTACCACCAGGTCATTATTACCACCAGGTCATTATAACCACCAGGTCATTATAACCACCAGGTCATTATAACCGCACCCACCAGGTCATTATTACCACCATGTCATTATAACCACCAGGTCATTATAACCACCATGTCATTATAACCACCAGGTCATTATTACCACCAGGTCATTACAACCACAAGGTCATTATTACCACCAGGTCATTATAACCACCAGGTTATTATAACCACCAGGTCATTATAACCACCAGGTCATTACTACCACCATGTCATTATAACCACCAGGCCATTATAACCACCAGGTCATTATTACCACCAGGTCATTATAACCACCAGGTCATAATTACCACCAGGTCATTATAACCACCAGGTCATTATAACCACCAGGTAATTATTACCACCAGGTCATTATAACCACCAGGTCATTATAACCACACCCAACAGGTCATTATTACCACCATGTCATTATAACCACCAGGTCATTATAACCACCAGGTCATTATAACCACCAGGTCATTATTACCACCAGGTAATTATTACCACCAGGTCATTATTACCACCAGGTCATTATAACCACCAGGTCATTATAACCACACCCACCAGGTCATTATAACCACCAGGTCATTATTACCACCAGGTCATTATAACCACCATGTCATTATAACCACCAGGTCATTATTACCACCAGGTCATTATAACCACCAGGTCATTATTACCACCAGGTCATTATAACCACCATGTCATTATAACCACCAGGTCATTATTACCACCAGGTCATTATAACCACCAGGTCATTATTACCACCAGGTCATTATAACCACCATGTCATTATAACCACCAGGTCATTATTACCACCAGGTCATTATAACCCCCAGGTCATTATAACCACCAGGTCATTATAACCACCAGGTCATTATTACCACCAGGTCATTATAACCACATCAATCAATCAATCAATCAATCAATTTTATTTTATATAGCCCTTCGTACATCAGCTAATATCTCGAAGTGCTGTACAGAAACCCAGCCTAAAACCCCAAACAGCTAGTAATGCAGGTGTAGAAGCACGGTGGCTAGGAAAAACTCCCTAGAAAGGCCAAAACCTAGGAAGAAACCTAGAGAGGAACCAGGCTATGAGGGGTGGCCAGTCCTCTTCTGGCTGTGCCGGGTGGAGATTATAACAGAACTATGCCAAGATGTTCAAAAATGTTCATAAGTGACAAGCATGGTCAAATAATAATCATGAATAATTTTCAGTTGGCTTTTCATAGCTGATCATTAAGAGTTGAAAAACAACAGGTCTGGGACAGGTGGCGGTTCCATAACCGCAGGCAGAACAGCTGAAACTGGAATAGCAGCAAGGCCAGGCGGACTGGGGACAGCAAGGAGTCACCACGGGCGGCAGTCCCGACGCATGGTCCTAGGGCCCAGGTCCTCCGAGAGAAAGAAAGAGAGAAGGAGAAAATTAGAGAGAGCCAAGATTTTCAAAATGTTCATAAATGACAAGCATGGTCAAATAATAATCAGGAATAAATCTCAGTTGGCTTTTCATAGCCGATCATTAAGAGTTGAAAACAGCAGGTCTGGGACAGGTAGGGGTTCCATAACCGCAGGCAGAACAGTTGAAACTGGAATAGCAGCAAGGCCAGGCGGACTGGGGACAGCAAGGAGTCACCACGGCCGGTAGTCCCGACGTATGGTCCTAGGGCTCAGGTCCTCCGAGAGAAAGAAAGAGAGAAGGAGAAAATTAGAGAGAGCCAAGATTTTCAAAATGTTCATAAATGACAAGCATGGTCAAATAATAATCAGGAATAAATCTGTTGGCTTTTCATAGCCGATCATTAAGAGTTGAAAACAGCAGGTCTGGGACAGGTAGGGGTTTCGTAACCGCAGGCAGAACAGTTGAAACTGGAATAGCAGCAAGGCCAGGCGGACTGGGGACAGCAAGGTGTCAGCATGCCCGGTAGTCCTGACGTATGGTCCTAGGGCTCAGGTTCTCAGAGAGAAAGAGAGAACGAGAGAATTAGAGAGAGCATACTTAAATTCACACAGGACACTGGATAAGACAGGAGAAGTACTCCAGGTATAACCAACTGACCCTAGCCCCCCGACACATAAACTACTGCAGCATAAATACTGGAGGCTGAGACAGGAGCGGTCAGGAGACACTGTGGCCCCATCCGAAGAAACCCCCGGACAGGGCCAAACAGGAAGGATATAACCCCACCCACTTTGCCAAAGCACAGCCCCCGCACCACTAGAGGGATATCCTCAACCACCAACTTACAATCCTGAGACAAGGCCGAGTATAGCCCACAAAGGTCTCCACCACAGCACAAACCAAGGGGGGGCGCCAACCCAGACAGGAAGATCACGTCAGTAACTCAACCCACTCAAGTGACGCACCCCTCCTAGGGACGGCATGAAAGAGCACCAGCAAGCCAGTGACTCAGCCCCTGTAACAGGGTTAGAGGCAGAGAATCCCAGTGGAGAGAGGGGAACCGGCCTGGCAGAGACAGCAAGGGCGGTTCGTTGCTCCAGAGCCTTTCCGTTCACCTTCACACTCCTGGGCCAGACTACACTCAATCATATGACCTACTGAAGAGATAAGTCTTCAGTAAAGACTTAAAGGTTGAGACCGAGTCTGCGTCTCTCACATGGGTAGGCAGACTGTTCCATAAAAATGGAGATCTATAGGAGAAAGCCCTGCCTCCCGCTGTTTGCTTAGAAATTCTAGGGACAATTAGGAGGCCTGCGTCTTGTGACCGTAGCGTACGTATTGGTATGTACGGCAGGACCAACTCGGAAAGATAGGTAGGAGCAAGCCCATGTAACGCTTTATAGGTTAACAGTAAAACCTTGAAATCAGCCCTTGCCTTAACAGGAAGCCAGTGTAGGGAAGCTAGCACTGGAGTAATATGATCAAATTTCTTGGTTCTAGTCAGGATTCTAGCAGCCGTATTTAGCACTAACTGAAGTTTATTTAGTGCTTTATCCGGGTAGCCGGAAAGTAGAGCATTGCAGTAGTCTAACCTAGAAGTAACAAATGCATGGATTAATTTTTCTGCATCATTTTTGGACAGAAAATTTCTGATTTTTGCAATGTTACGTAGATGGAAAAAAGCTGTCCTTGAAACAGTCTTGATATGTTCGTCAAAAGAGAGATCAGGGTCAAGAGTAACGCCGAGGTCCTTCACAGTTTTATTTGAGACGACTTTACAACCATCAAGATGAATTGTCAGATTTAACAGAAGATCTCTTTGTTTCTTGGGACCTAGAACAAGCATCTCTGTTTTGTCCGAGTTTAAAAGTAGAAAGTTTTCAGCCATCCACTTCCTTATGTCTGAAACACAGGCTTCTAGCGAGGGCAATTTTGGGGCTTCACCATGTTTCATTGAAATGTACAGCTGTGTGTCATCCGCATAGCAGTGAAAGTTAACATTATGTTTTCGAATAACATCCCCAAGAGGTAAAATATATAGTGAAAACAATAGTGGTCCTAAAACGGAACCTTGAGGAACACCGAAATGTACAGTTGATTTGTCAGAGGACAGACCATTCACAGAGACAAACTGATATCTTTCCGACAGGTAAGATCTAAACCAGGCCAGAACTTGTCCGTGTAGACCAATTTGGGTTTCCAGTCTCTCCAAAAGAATGTGGTGATCGATGGTGTCAAAGGCAGCACTAAGGTCTAGTAGCACGAGGACAGATGCAGAGCCTCGGTCTGACGCCATTAAAAGGTCATTTACCACCTTCACAAGTGCAGTCTCAGTGCTATGATGGGGTCTAAAACCAGACTGAAGCATTTCGTATACATTGTTTGTCTTCAGAAAGGCAGTGAGTTGCTGCGCAACAGCTTTTTCTAAAATTTTTGAGAGGAATGGAAGATTCGATATAGGCCGATAGTTTTTTATATTTTCCGGGTCAAGGTTTGGCTTTTTCAAGAGAGGCTTTATCACTGCCACTTTTAGTGAGTTTGGTACACATCCGGTGGATAGAGAGCTGTTTATTATGTTCAACATAGGAGGGCCAAGCACAGGAAGCAGCTCCTTCAGCAGTTTAGTAGGAATAGGATCCAGTATGCAGCTTGAAGGTTTAGAGGCCATGATTATTTTCATCATTGTGTCAAGAGATATAGTACTAAAACACTTAAGTGTCTCTCCCGATCCCAGGCCCTCGCAGAGCTGTGCAGATCCAGGACAGCTAAGCCCTGGAGGAATACGCAGATTCAAAGAGGAGTCCGTAATTTGCTTTCTAATGGTCATGATCTTTTCCTCAAAGAAGTTCATGAATTTATTACTGCTGAAGTGAAAGCCATCCTCTCTTGGGGAATGCTGCTTTTTAGTTAGCTTTGCAACAGTATCAAAAAGAAATTTTGGATTGTTCTTATTTTCCTCGATTAAGTTGGAAAAGTAGGATGATCGAGCAGCAGTGAGGGCTCTTCGGTACTGCACGGTACTGTCTTTCCAAGCTAGTCGGAAGACTTCCAGTTTGGTGTGGCGCCATTTCCGTTCCAATTTCCTGGAAGCTTGCTTCAAAGCTCGGGTATTTTCTGTATACCAGGGAGCTAGTTTCTTATGACAAATGTTTTTCGTTTTTAGGGGTGCAACTGCATCTAGGGTATTGCGCAAGGTTAAATTGAGTTCCTCAGTTAAGTGGTTAACTGATTTTTGTCCTCTGACGTCCTTGGGTAGGCAGAAGGAGTCTGGAAGGGCATCAAGGAATTTTTGTGTTGTCTGAGAATTTATAGCACGACTTTTGATGCTCCTTGGTTGGGGTCTGAGCAGATTATTTGTTGCGATTGCAAACGTAATAAAATGGTGGTCCGATAGTCCAGGATTATGTGGAAAAACATTAAGATCTACAACATTTATTCCATGGGACAAAACTAGGTCCAGAGTATGACTGTGGCAGTGAGTAGGTCCAGAGACATGTTGGACAAAACCCACTGAGTCGATGATGGCTCCGAAAGACTTTTGGAGTGGGTCTGTGGACTTCTCCATGTGAATATTAAAATCACCAAAAATTAGAATATGATCTGCTATGACTACAAGGTCTGATAGGAATTCAGGAAACTCAGAGAGGAACGCTGTATATGGCCCAGGAGGCCTGTAAACAGTAGCTATAAAAAGTGATTGAGTAGGCTGCATAGATTTCATGACTAGAAGCTCAAAAGACGAAAACGCCATTTTTTTTTTTGTAAATTGAAATTTGCTATCGTAAATGTTAGCAACACCTCCGCCTTTGCGGGATGCACGGGGGATATGGTCACTAGTGTAACCAGGAGGTGAGGCCTCATTTAACACAGTAAATTCATCAGGCTTAAGCCATGTTTCAGTCAGGCCAATCACATCAAGATTATGATCAGTGATTAGTTCATTGACTATGACTGCCTTTGAAGTGAGGGATCTAACATTAAGTAACCCTATTTTGAGATGTGAGGTATCACGATCTCTTTCAATAATGGCAGGAATGGAGGAGGTCTTTATCCTAATAAGATTGCTAAGGCGAACACCGCCATGTTTAGTTTTGCCCAACCTAGGTCGAGGCACAGACACAGTCTCAATGGGTATGGCTGAGCTGACTACACTGACTGTGCTATTGGCAGACTCCACTAAGCTGGCAGGTTGGCTAACAGCCTGCTGCCTGGCCTGCACCCTATTTCATTGTGGGGCTAGAGGAGTTAGAGCCCTATCTATGTTGGTAGATAAGATGAGAGCACCCCTCCAGCTAGGGTGGAGTCCGTCACTCCTCAGCAGGTCAGGCTTGGTCCTGTTTGTGGGTGAGTCCCAGAAAGAGGGCCAATTATCTACAAATTCTATCTTTTGGGAGGGGCAGAAAACAGTTTTCAACCAGCGATTGAGTGCTGAGACTCTGCTGTAGAGCTCGTCACTCCCCCTAACTGGGAGGGGGCCAGAGACAATTACTCGATGCCGACACATCTTTCTAGCTGATTTACACGCTGAAGCTATGTTGCACTTGGTGACCTCTGACTGTTTCATCCTAACATCGTTGGTGCCGACGTGGATAACAATATCTCTATACTCTCTACACTCGCCAGATTTAGCTTTAGCCAGCACCATCTTTAGATTAGCCTTAACGTCGGTAGCCCTGCCCCCTGGTAAACAGTGTATGATCGCTGGGTGATTCGTTTTAAGTCTAATACTGCGGGTAATGGAGTCGCCAATGACTAGGGTTTTCAATTTGTCAGAGCTAATGGTGGGAGCCTTCGGCGTCTCAGACCCCGTAACGGGAGGAGTAGAGACAAGAGAAGACTCAGACTCAGACTCCGACTCGCTACATAATGGGGAAAACCGGTTGAAAGTTTCTGTCGGCTGAATGAGCGACACCGGTTGAGCATTCCAACAGCATTTCCCTCCAGAAGCCATGAGAAAGTTGTCCGGCTGCGGGGACTGTGCGGGGGGATTTATACTAACGTTACTATCTGTACTTACTGGTGGCACAGACGCTGTTTCTTCCTTTCCTACACTGAAATTACCCTTGCCTAACGATTGCGTCTGAAGCTGGGCTTGTAGCACAGCTATTCTCGCCGTAAGGCGATCGTTCTCCTGTATATTATGAGTACAGCGACTGCAATTAGAAGACATCATGTTAATGTTACTACTTAGCTTCGGCTGTTGAAGGTGTTGACGAACCATGTCCAGATAAAGCGTCCGGAGTGAAAAAGTTGAATGAGGGAAAAAAGTTGCGATGGAAAAACTAAAAATATAAACGGTAATTAAAAACAAAAACAAAACAAAAAACGTAAAGTTGTCAGCTAGCAAAGTAAAGTAAAGTTGGCAGCAAAACGCACAGCAACAAAACGCACAGCAACACGTCTGCAGATTCAACAGGAAGTCAAATGGCCACCAGGTTACATCCACCAGGTTATTATTCCCACCAGGTCATTATTACCACCAGGTCATTATAACCACCATGTCATTATAACCACCAGGTCATTATTACCACCAGGTCATTATAACCCCCAGGTCATTATAACCACCATGCCATTATAACCACCAGGTCATTATTACCACCAGGTCATTATAACCACACCCACCAGGTCATTATTCCCACCAGGTCATTATTACCACCAGGTCATTATAACCACCATGTCATTATAACCACCAGGTCATTATTACCACCAGGTCATTATAACCACCAGGTCATTATTACCTCCAGGTCATTATAACCACCATGTCATTATAACCACCAGGTCATTATTACCACCATGTCATTATAACCACCAGGTCATTATTACCACCAGGTCATTATAACCACCATGTCATTATAACCACCAGGTCATTATTACCACCAGGTCATTATAACCCCCAGGTCATTATAACCACCAGGTCATTATAACCACCAGGTCATTATAACCACCAGGTCATTATTACCACCAGGTCTTTATTACCACCAGGTCATTATAACCACACCCACCAGGTCATTATAACCACCAGGTCATTATAACCACCAGGTCATTATAACCACCAGGTCATTATAACCACCAGGCAATTATTACCACCAGGTCATTATAACCCCCAGGTCATTATTACCACCAGGTCATTATAACCACCAGGTCATTATTACCACCTGGTCATTATAACCACCAGGCCATTATTACCACCAGGTCAATATAACCACCAGGTCATTATAACCACCAGGTCATTATAACCACCAGGTCATTATAACCACCAGGTCATTATAACCACCAGGTCATTATTACCACCAGGTCATTATTACCACCAGGTCATTATAACCACCAGGTCATTATAACCACCAGGTCATTATTACCACCTGGTCATTATAACCACCAGGTCATTATTACCACCAGGTCATTATAACCACCAGGTCATTATAACCACCAGGTAATTATTACCACCAGGTCATTATAACCACCAGGTCATTATAACCACACCCACCAGGTCATTATAACCACCAGGTCATTATAACCACCATGTCATTATAACCACCAGGTAATTATTACCACCAGGTCATTATAACCACCAGGTCATTATAACCACCAGGTTATTATTACCACCAGGTCATTATAACCACCAGGTCATTATTACCACCAGGTCATTATTACCACCAGGTCATTATAACCACCAGGTCATTATAACCACCAGGTCATTATAACCACACCCACCAGGTCATTATTACCACCATGTCATTATAACCACCAGGTCATTATTACCACCAGGTCATTATAACCACCAGGTCATTATTACCACCAGGTCATTATTACCACCAGGTCATTATAACCACCAGGTCATTATAACCACCAGGTCATTATAACCACACCCACCAGGTCATTATTACCACCATGTCATTATAACCACCAGGTCATTATAACCACCATGTCATTATAACCACCAGGTCATTATTACCTACAGGTCATTATAACCACCAGGTCATTATTACCACCAGGTCATTATAACCACCAGGTAATTATAACCACCAGGTCATTATAACCACCAGGTCATTATTACCACCAGGTCATTATAACCACCAGGTCATTATAACCACCAGGTCATTATAACCACCAGGTCATTATAACCACCAGGTCATTATTACCACCTGGTCATTATAACCACCAGGTCATTATTACCACCAGGTCATTATAACCACCAGGTCATTATAACCACCAGGTCATTATAACCCCAAGGTCATTATAACCACCAGGTCATTATAACCACCAGGTCATTATTACCACCTGGTCATTATAACCACCAGGTCATTATTACCACCAGGTCATTATAACCACCAGGTCATTATTACCACCAGGTCATTATTACCACCAGGTCAATATTACCACCAGGTCATTATAACCACCAGGTCATTATAACCACACCCACCAGGTCATTATTACCACCAGGTCATTATAACCACCAGGTAATTATAACCACCAGGTCATTATAACCACCAGGTCATTATTACCACCATGTCATTATAACCACCAGGTCATTATAACCACCAGGTCATTATTACCACCAGATCATTATAACCACCAGGTCATTATTACCACCAGGTCATTATAACCACCAGGTCATTATAACCACCATGTCATTATTACCACCAGGTCATTATAACCCCCAGGTCATTATAACCACCAGGTCATTATAACCACCAGGTCATTATTACCACCTGGTCATTATAACCACCAGGTCATTATTACCACCAGGTCATTATTACCACCATGTCATTATAACCCCCAGGTCATTATAACCACCAGGTCATTATTACCACCTGGACATTATAACCACCAAGTCATTATTACCACCAGGTCATTATAACCACCAGGTCATTATAACCACCAGGTCATTTTTACCACCAGGTCATTATAACCACCAGGTCATTATAACCACCAGGTCATTATTATCACCAGGTCATTATTACCACCAGGTCATTATAACCACCAGGTCATTATAACCACACCCACCAGGTCATTATAACCACACCCACCAGGTCATTATAACCACCAGGTCATTATAACCACCAGGTCATTATAACCACCAGGTCATTATTACCACCAGGTCATTATTACCACCAGGTCATTATAACCACCAGGTCATTATTAACACCAGGTCATTATAACCACCAGGTCATTATAACCACCAGGTAATTATAACCACACCCACCAGGTCATTATTACCACCATGTCATTATAACCACCAGGTCATTATAACCACCATGTCATTATAACCACCAGGTCATTATTACCACCAGGTTATTATAACCACCAGGTCATTATTACCACCAGGTCATTATAACCACCAGGTCATTATAACCCCCAGGTCATTATAACCACCAGGTCATTATTACCACCAGGTCATTATAACCACCAGGTAATTATAACCACCAGGTCATTATAACCACCAGGTCATTACTACCACCATGTCATTATAACCACCAGGTCATTATAACCACCAGGTCATTATTACCACCAGGTCATTATAACCACCAGGTCATTATTACCACCAGGTCATTATAACCACCTGGTCAATATAACCACCAGGTCATTATTACCACCAGGTCATTATAACCCCCAGGTCATTATAACCACCAGGTCATTATAACCACCAGGTCATTATTACCACCTGGTCATTATAACCACCAGGTCATTATAACCACCAGGTCATTATAACCACCAGGTCATTATAACCACCAGGTCATTATAACCACCAGGTCATTATTACCACCAGGTCATTATAACCACCAGGTCATTATTACCACCAGGTCATTATAACCCCCAGGTCATTATAACCCCCAGGTCATTATAACCACCAGGTCATTATTACCACCTGGTCATTATAACCACCAGGTCATTATTACCACCAGGTCAATATTACCACCATGTCATTATAACCACCAGGTCATTATAACCACACCCACCAGGTCATTATAACCACACCCACCAGGTCATTATTAACACCAGGTCATTATAACCACCAGGTCATTATAACCACCAGGTCATTATTACCACCAGGTCATTATTACCACCAGGTCTTTATTACCACCAGGTCATTATAACCACCAGGTCATTATAACCACCAGGTCATTATAACCACACCCACCAGGTCATTATTACCACCATGTCATTATAACCACCAGGTCATTATAACCACCAGGTCATTTTTACCACCAGGTCATTATTACCACCAGGTCATTATAACCACCAGGTCATTATTAACACCAGGTCATTATAACCACCAGGTCATTATAACCACCAGGTAGTTATTACCACCAGGTCATTATTACCACCATGTCATTATAACCACCAGGTCATTATAACCACCAGGTCATTATAACCAACAGGTCATTATTACCACCAGGTTATTATAACCACCAGGTCATTATTACCACCAGGTCATTATAACCACCAGGTCATTATAACCCCCAGGTCATTATAACCACCAGGTCATTATTACCACCAGGTCATTATAACCACCAGGTAATTATAACCACCAGGTCATTATAACCACCAGGTCATTACTACCACCATGTCATTATAACCACCAGGTCATTATAACCACCAGGTCATTATTACCACCAGGTCATTATAACCACCAGGTCATTATTACCACCAGGTCATTATAACCACCTGGTCAATATAACCACCAGGTCATTATTACCACCAGGTCATTATAACCCCCAGGTCATTATAACCACCAGGTCATTATAACCACCAGGTCATTATTACCACCTGGTCATTATAACCACCAGGTCATTATAACCACCAGGTCATTATTACCACCAGGTCAATATTACCACCAGGTCATTATAACCACACCCACCAGGTCATTATAACCACCAGGTCATTATTACCACCAGGTCATTATAACCACCAGGTCATTATAACCACCAGGTCATTTTTACCACCAGGTCATTATTACCACCAGGTCATTATAACCACCAGGTCATTATATTCACCAGGTCATTATAACCACCAGGTCATTATAACCACCAGGTCATTATTACCACAAGGTCATTATTACCACCAGGTCTTTATTACCACCAGGTCATTATAACCACCAGGTCATTATAACCACCAGGTCATTATAACCACACCCACCAGGTCATTATTACCACCATGTCATTATAACCACCAGGTCATTATAACCACCATGTCATTATAACCACCAGGTCATTATTACCACCAGGTTATTATAACCACCAGGTCATTATTACCACCAGGTCATTATAACCACCAGGTCATTATAACCCCCAGGTCATTATAAACACCAGGTCATTATAACCACCAGGTCATTATTACCACCAGGTCATTATTACCACCAGGTCATTATAACCACCAGGTCATTATAACAACCAGGTCATTATAACCACACCCACCAGGTCATTATTACCACCATGTCATTATAACCACCAGGTCATTATAACCACCATGTCATTATAACCACCAGGTCATTATTACCACCAGGTCATTATAACCACCAGGTCATTATTACCACCAGGTCATTATAACCACCAGGTCATTATAACCACCATGTCATTATTACCACCAGGTCATTATAACCCCCAGGTCATTATAACCACCAGGTCATTATAACCACCAGGTCATTATTACCACCAGGTCATTATAACCACCAGGTCATTATAACCACCAGGTCATTATAACCACCAGGTCATTATTACCACCTGGTCATTATAACCACCAGGTCATTATAACCACCAGGTCATTATTACCACCAGGTCATTATAACCACCAGGTCATTATAACCACACCCACCAGGTCATTATAACCACCAGGTCATTATTACCACCAGGTCATTATAACCACCCGGTCATTATTACCACCATGTCATTATAACCACCAGGTCATTATAACCACCAGGTCATTATTACCACCAGGTCTTTATTACCACCAGGTCATTATAACCACCAGGTTATTATAACCACCAGGTCATTATAACCACACCCACCAGGTCATTATTACCACCAGGTCATTATAACCACCAGGTCATTATAACCACCAGGTCATTATAACCACCAGGTCATTATAACCACCAGGTCATTATAACCACCAGGTCTTTATTACCACCAGGTCATTATAACCACCAGGTCATTATAACCACACCCACCAGGTAATTATTACCACCATGTCATTATAACCACCAGGTCATTATAACCACCATGTCATTATAACCACCAGGTCATTATTTCCTACCAGGTCATTATAACCACCAGGTCATTATTACCACCAGGTCATTATAACCACCAGGTCATTATAACCACCAGGTCATTATTACCACCAGGTCATTATAACCCCCAGGTCATTATAACCACCAGGACATTATAACCACCAGGTCATTATTACCACCTGGTCATTATAACCACCAGGTCATTATTAACATCAGGTCATTATAACCACCAGGTCATTATAACCACCAGGTCATTATTACCACCAGGTCATTATAACCACCAGGTCATTATAACCACACCCACCAGGTCATTATAACCACCAGGTCATTATTACCACCAGGTCATTATAACCACCATGTCATTATAACCACCAGGTCATTATAACCACCAGGTCATTATTACCACCAGGTCATTATAACCACCAGGTCATTATTACCACCAGGTCATTATAACCACCCACCAGGTCATTATTACCACCATGTCATTATAACCACCAGGTCATTATAACCACCATGTCATTATAACCACCAGGTCATTATTTCCACCAGGTCATTATAACCACCAGGTCATTATTACCACCAGGTCATTATAACCACCATGTCATTATAACCACCAGGTCATTATAACCACCAGGTCATTATTACCACCAGGTCATTATAACCACCAGGTCATTATTAACACCAGGTCATTATAACCACCAGGTCATTATAACCACCAGGTCATTATTACCACCAGGTCATTATAACCACCAGGTCATTATAACCACCAGGTCATTATTACCACCAGATCATTATAACCCCCAGGTCATTATAACCACCAGGTCATTATAACCACACCCACCAGGTCATTATAACCACCAGGTCATTATAACCACCATGTCATTATAACCACCAGGTCATTATTACCACCAGGTCATTATAACCACTAGGTCATTATAACCACCAGGTCATTATTACCACCAGGTCATTATAACCCCCAGGTCATTATAACCACCAGGTCATTATAACCACCAGGTCATTATTACCACCTGGTCATTATAACCACCAGGTCATTATTACCACCAGGTCAATATAACCACCAGGTCATTATAACCACCAGGTCATTATTACCACCAGGTCATTATTACCAAAAGGTCAATATTACCACCAGGTCATTATAACCACCAGGTCATTATAACCACCAGGTCATTATAACCACCAGGTCATTATTACCACCTGGTCATTATAACCACCAGGTCATTATAACCACCAGGTCATTATAACCCCCAGGTCATTATAACCCCCAGGTCATTATAACCACCAGGTCATTATTACCACCTGGTCATTATTACCACCATGTCATTATAACCAGCAGGTCATTATTACCACCAGGTCATTATAACCACCAGGTCATTATAACCACCAGGTCATTATAACCCCCAGGTCATTATAACCACCAGGTCATTATAACCACCAGGTCATTATTACCACCAGGTCATTATAACCACCAGGTCATTATAACCACCAGGTCATTATAACCACCAGGTCATTATTACCACCTGGTCATTATAACCACCAGGTCATTATAACCACCGGGTCATTATTACCACCAGGTCATTATAACCACCAGGTCATTATAACCACACCCACCAGGTCATTATAACCACCAGGTCATTATTACCACCAGGTCATTATAACCACCCGGTCATTATTACCACCAAGTCATTATTACCACCAGGTCATTATAACCACCAGGTCATTATTACCACCAGGTCTTTATTACCACCAGGTCATTATAACACCAGGTTAATTATTACCACCAGGTCATTATAACCACACCACCAGGTCATTATTACCACCAGGTCATTATAACCACCAGGTCATTATAACCACCAGGTCATTATAACCATCAGGTCATTATAACCACCAGGTCATTATTACCACCAGGTCTTTATTACCACCAGGTCATTATAACCACACCCACCAGGTCATTATTACCACCATGTCATTATAACCACCAGGTCATTATAACCACCATGTCATTATAACCACCAGGTCATTATTTCCTACCAGGTCATTATAACCACCAGGTCATTATTACCACCAGGTCATTATAACCACCAGGTCATTATAACCACCAGGTCATTATAACCACCAGGTCATTATTACCACCAGGTCATTATAACCACCAGGTCATTATTAACACCAGGTCATTATAACCACCAGGTCATTATAACCACCAGGTCATTATTACCACCAAGTCATTATTACCACCATGTCATTATAACCACCAGGTCATTATAACCACCATGTCATTATAACCACCAGGTCATTATTACCACCAGGTTATTATAACCACCAGGTCATTATTACCACCAGGTCATTATAACCACCAGGTCATTATAACCCCCAGGTCATTATAACCACCAGGTCATTATTACCACCAGGTCATTATAACCACCAGGTAATTATAACCACCAGGTCATTATAACCACCAGGTCATTACTACCACCATGTCATTATAACCACCAGGTCATTATAACCACCAGGTCATTATTACCACCAGGTCATTATAACCACCAGGTCATTATTACCACCAGGTCATTATAACCACCAGGTCAATATAACCACCAGGTCATTATTACCACCAGGTCATTATAACCCCCAGGTCATTATAACCACCAGGTCATTATAACCACCAGGTCATTATTACCACCTGGTCATTATAACCACCAGGTCATTATAACCACCAGGTCATTATAACCACCAGGTCATTATATCCCCCAGGTCATTATAACCACCAGGTCATTATTACCACCTGGACATTATAACCACCAAGTCATTATTACCACCAGGTCATTATAACCACCAGGTCATTATAACCACCAGGTCATTTTTACCACCAGGTCATTATTACCTCCAGGTCATTATAACCACCAGGTCATTATAACCACCAGGTCATTATAACCACCATTTCATTATAACCACACCCACCAGGTCATTATAACCACACCCACCAGGTCATTATTACCACCAGGTCATTATAACCACCAGGTCATTATAACCACCAGGTCATTTTTACCACCAGGTCATTATTACCACCAGGTCATTATAACCACCAGGTCATTATAACCACCAGGTCATTATTACCACCAGATCATTATAACCACCAGGTCATTATAACCACCAGGTCATTATAACCACACCCACCAGGTCATTATAACCACCAGGTCATTATAACCACCATGTCATTATAACCACCAGGTCATTATTACCACCAGGTCATTATAACCACTAGGTCATTATAACCACCAGGTCATTATTACCACCAGGTCATTATAACCCCCAGGTCATTATAACCACCAGGTCATTATAACCACCAGGTCATTATTACCACCTGGTCATTATAACCACCAGGTCATTATTACCACCAGGTCAATATAACCACCAGGTTATTATAACCACCAGGTCATTATTACCACCAGGTCATTATTACCACCAGGTCAATATTACCACCAGGTCATTATAACCACCAGGTCATTATAACCACCAGGTCATTATAACCACCAGGTCATTATTACCACCTGGTCATTATAACCACCAGGTCATTATAACCACCAGGTCATTATAACCCCCAGGTCATTATAACCCCCAGGTCATTATAACCACCAGGTCATTATTACCACCTGGTCATTATTACCACCATGTCATTATAACCACCAGGTCATTATAACCACCATGTCATTATAACCACCAGGTCATTATTACCACCAGGTCATTATAACCACCAGGACATTATTACCACCAGGTCATTATAACCACCAGGTCATTATAACCACCAGGTCATTATAACCCCCAGGTCATTATAACCACCAGGTCATTATAACCACCAGGTCATTATTACCACCAGGTCATTATAACCACCAGGTCATTATAACCACCAGGTCATTATAACCACCAGGTCATTATTACCACCTGGTCATTATAACCACCAGGTCATTATAACCACCGGGTCATTATTACCACCAGGTCATTATAACCACCAGGTTATTATAACCACACCCACCAGGTCATTATAACCACCAGGTCATTATTACCACCAGGTCATTATAACCACCTGGTCATTATTACCACCAGGTCATTATACCACCAGGTCATTATTACCACCAGGTCTTTATTACCACCAGGTCATTATACCACCAGGTTAATTATAACCACCAGGTTATTATAACCACACCCACCAGGTCATTATAACCACCAGTTCATTATAACCACCAGGTCATTATTACCACCAGGTCATTATTACCACCAGGTCATTATAACCACCAGGTCATTATTAACACCAGGTCATTATAACCACCATGTCATTATTACCAATTGGTCATTATAACCACCAGGTCATTATAACCACCAGGTCATTATTACCACCAGGTTATTATAACCACCAGGTCATTATTACCACCAGGTCATTATAACCACCAGGTCATTATAACCCCCAGGTCATTATAACCACCAGGTCATTATTACCACCAGGTCATTATAACCACCAGGTAATTATAACCACCAGGTCATTATAACCACCAGGTCATTACTACCACCATGTCATTATAACCACCAGGTCATTATAACCACCAGGTCATTATTACCACCAGGTCATTATAACCACCAGGTCATTATTACCACCAGGTCATTATAACCACCTGGTCAATATAACCACCAGGTCATTATTACCACCAGGTCATTATAACCCCCAGGTCATTATAACCACCAGGTCATTATAACCACCAGGTCATTATTACCACCTGGTCATTATAACCACCAGGTCATTATAACCACCAGGTCATTATAACCACCAGGTCATTATAACCACAAGGTCATTATAACCACCAGGTCATTATTACCACCTGGTCATTATAACCACAAGGTCATTATTACCACCAGGTCATTATAACCACCAGGTCATTATAACCACCAGGTCATTATTACCACCAGGTCATTATAACCACCAGGTCATTATAACCACCAGGTCATTATTACCACCAGGTCAATATTACCACCAGGTCATTATAACCACACCCACCAGGTCATTATAACCACACCCACCAGGTCATTATTACCACCAGGTCATTATAACCACCAGTTCATTATAACCACCAGGTCATTATTACCACCAGGTCATTATTACCACCAGGTCATTATAACCACCAGGTCATTATTAACACCAGGTCATTATAACCACCAGGTCATTATAACCACCAGGTCATTATTACCACCAGGTCATTATTACCACCAGGTCTTTATTACCACCAGGTCATTATAACCACCAGGTCATTATAACCACCAGGTCATTATAACCACACCCACCAGGTCATTATTACCACCATGTCATTATAACCCCCAGGTCATTATAACCACCAGGTCATTATAACCACACCCACCAGGTCATTATAACCACCAGGTCATTATAACCACCAGGTCATTATTACCACCAGGTCATTATAACCACCAGGTCATTATAACCCCCAGGTCATTATAAACACCAGGTCATTATAACCACCAGGTCATTATTACCACCAGGTCATTATTACCACCAGGTCATTATAACCACCAGGTCATTATAACAACCAGGTCATTATAACCACACCCACCAGGTCATTATTACCACCATGTCATTATAACCACCAGGTCATTATAACCACCATGTCATTATAACCACCAGGTCATTATTACCACCAGGTCATTATAACCACCAGGTCATTATTACCACCAGGTCATTATAACCACCAGGTCATTATAACCACCAGGTCATTATTACCACAAGGTCATTATAACCCCCAGGTCATTATAACCACCAGGTCATTATAACCACCAGGTCATTACTACCACCAGGTCATTATAACCACCAGGTCATTATAACCACCAGGTCATTATAACCACCAGGTCATTATTACCACCAGGTCATTATAACCACCAGGTCATTATAACCACACCCACCAGGTCATTATAACCACCAGGTCATTATTACCACCAGGTCATTATAACCACCCGGTCATTATTACCACCATGTCATTATAACCACCAGGTCATTATAACCACCAGGTCATTATTACCACCAGGTCTTTATTACCACCAGGTCATTATAACCACCAGGTCATTATAACCACCAGGTCATTATAACCACACCCACCAGGTCATTATTACCACCAGGTCATTATAACCACCAGGTCATTATAACCACCAGGTCATTATAACCACCAGGTCATTATTACCACCAGGTCTTTATTACCACCAGGTCATTATAACCACACCCACCAGGTCATTATTACCACCATGTCATTATAACCACCAGGTCATTATAACCACCATGTCATTATAACCACCAGGTCATTATTTCCTACCAGGTCATTATAACCACCAGGTCATTATAACCACCAGGTCATTATTACCACCAGGTCATTATAACCACCAGGTCATTATTACCACCAGGTCATTATAACCCCCAGGTCATTATAACCACCAGGTCATTATTACCACCTGGTCATTATAACCACCAGGTCATTATTACCACCAGGTCATTATAACCACCAGGTCATTATAACCACCAGGTCATTATTACCACCAGGTCATTATAACCACCAGGTCATTATAACCACACCCACCAGGTCATTATAACCACCAGGTCATTATTACCACCAGGTCATTATAACCACCCGGTCATTATTACCACCATGTCATTATAACCACCAGGTCATTATAACCACCAGGTCATTATTACCACCAGGTCATTATAACCACCAGGTCATTATAACCACCAGGTCATTATAACAACCAGGTCATTATTACCACCAGGTCATTATAACCACCAGGTCATTATAACCACCAGGTCATTATTACCACCAGGTCATTATAACCACCAGGTCATTATAACCACCAGGTCATTATAACCACACCCACCAGGTCATTATAACCACCAGGTCATTATAACCACCATGTCATTATAACCACCAGGTCATTATTACCACCAGGTCATTATAACGACCAGGTCATTATAACCACCAGGTCATCATTACCACCAGGTCATTATAACCCCCAGGTCATTATAACCACCAGGTCATTATAACCACCAGGTCATTATTACCACCTGGTCATTATAACCACCAGGTCATTATTACCACCAGGTCAATATTACCACCAGGTCATTACAACCACCAGGTCATTATTACCACCAGGTCATTATTACCACCAGGTCAATATTACCACCAGGTCATTATAACCACCAGGTCATTATAACCACCAGGTCATTATAACCACCAGGTCATTATTACCACCTGGTCATTATAACCACCAGGTCATTATAACCACCAGGTCATTATAACCCCCAGGTCATTATAACCCCCAGGTCATTATAACCACCAGGTCATTATTACCACCTGGTCATTATTACCACCATGTCATTATAACCACCAGGTCATTATAACCACCATGTCATTATAACCACCAGGTCATTATTACCACCAGGTCATTATAACCACCAGGTCATTATTACCACCAGGTCATTATAACCACCAGGTCATTATAACCACCAGGTCATTATAACCCCCAGGTCATTATAACCACCAGGTCATTATAACCACCAGGTCATTATTACCACCAGGTCATTATAACCACCAGGTCATTATAACCACCAGGTCATTATTTCCACCTGGTCATTATAACCACCAGGTCATTATAACCACCAGGTCATTATTACCACCAGGTCAATATAACCACCAGGTCATTATAACCACACCCACCAGGTCATTATAACCACCAGGTCATTATTACCACCAGGTCATTACAACCACCAGGTCATTATAACCACCAGGTCATTATACCACCAGGTCATTATAACCACTAGGTCATTATTACCACCAGGTCTTTATTACCACCAGGTCATTATAACCACCAGGTCAATTATAACCACCAGGTCATTATAACCACACCCACCAGGTCATTATTACCACCAGGTCATTATAACCACCAGGTCATTATAACCACCAGGTCATTATAACCACCAGGTCATTATTACCACCAGGTCTTTATTACCACCAGGTCATTATAACCACACCCACCAGGTCATTATTACCACCAGGTCATTATAACCACCAGGTCATTATAACCACCATGTCATTATAACCACCAGGTCATTATTTCCTACCAGGTCATTATAACCACCAGGTCATTATTACCACCAGGTCATTATAACCACCATGTCATTATAACCACCAGGTCATTATAACCACCAGGTCATTATTACCACCTGGTCATTATAACCACCAGGTCATTATTACCACCAGGTCATTATAACCACCAGGTCATTATAACCACCAGGTCATTATTACCACCAGGTCATTATAACCACCAGGTCATTATAACCACACCCACCAGGTCATTATAACCACCAGGTCATTATTACCACCAGGTCATTATAACCACCCGGTCATTATTACCACCATGTCATTATAACCACCAGGTCATTATAACCACCAGGTCATTATTACCACCAGGTCATTATTACCACCAGGTCTTTATTACCACCAGGTCATTATAACCACCAGGTCATTATAACCACCAGGTCATTATTACCACCAGGTCATTATTACCACCAGGTCATTATTACCACCAGGTCAATATTACCACCAGGTCATTATAACCACCAGGTAATTATAACCACACCCACCAGGTCATTATTACCACCATGTCATTATAACCACCAGGTCATTATAACCACCATGTCATTATAACCACCAGGTCATTATTACCACCAGGTTATTATAACCACCAGGTCATTATAACCACCAGGTCATTATTACCACCAGGTCATTATTACCACCAGGTCATTATAACCACACCCACTAGGTCATTATTACCACCATGTCATTATAACCACCAGGTCATTATAACCACCATGTCATTATAACCACCAGGTCATTATTACCACCAGGTCATTATAACCACCAGGTCATTATTACCACCAGGTCATTATAACCACCAGGTCATTATAACCACCAGGTCATTATAACCACCAGGTCATTATAACCACACCCACCAGGTCATTATTACCACCAGGTCATTATAACCACCAGGTCATTATAACCACCCGGTCATTATAACCACCAGGTCATTATAACCACCAGGTCATTATTACCACCAGGTCTTTATTACCACCAGGTCATTATAACCACACCCACCAGGTCATTATTACCACCATGTCATTATAACCACCAGGTCATTATAACCACCATGTCATTATAACCACCAGGTCATTATTACCACCAGGTCATTATAACCACCAGGTCATTATTACCACCAGGTCATTATAACCACCATGTCATTATAACCACCAGGTCATTATTACCACCAGGTCATTATAACCCCCAGGTCATTATAACCACCAGGTCATATAACCGACGTTATCTGCCCGAGGGAGTTATTCAACTGGCCCCTCCATCGCGACGTAACCTGAACGCCCATATGCTAACTGCGGCCCGCTAATCGTTAGCTGTCCTGAGCATATCGGCTGTTATCTGAACAGGTCTATCGAACAATCTTCTTAGGCCACTATAACTATTTTGACAATTGGATTGGTCCCCTCTACCACACGGAACCCCACTAATCTACCGACGGAAATGCACGGCGTGGCTAAAAACAGACCTCCATCTTCTGCTAGCTTGCTACCCATGACTAGCTGTCTGAATCACGAAGCTAGCACCAGTTAGCAAACACTATTCTACAATTCACAACCTCTCTTTCGCCATCCGGCTTGGATTCTCTGTCGACACGACCACGTCTGGTCTGCAGACGATTACCCCATCCGCTGTGCCCTCAACCGGCCTCCGTCTGAGCAGACCCCCTCCGTCTGAGCAGACCACCCCCCGGGCTACTAACTTTAAACGCCGCGGGCTAGCTTAGTGGAGGCCTCACTGCTCCATCTACGGCTGCCCCCTGGACACTATGATCACTTGGCTACATAGCTGATGCCTGCTTGACTGTCCATTAATTCATGGTACTCCATTCCGTTTATTTGTGTTTTATCTGTCGGCTCTGTGCTTTAACTCAGGATCTGTGTGTAGTTAATCCGACCCTCTCTGCCTAGCCGTCGCCATTTTTACCTGCTGTTGCTGTGTTAGCAGACTAGCTGCTGTTATCTCACCTGTTGTTTTAGCTAGCTCTCCCAATCAAGACCTGCAATCACTTTATGCCTTATTGTATGTCTCCCTCAAATATCAATATGCCTTGCATACTGTTGTTCAGGCTAGTTATCATTGTTTTGGTTTACAATGGACCCCGTAGTTCCACTCTCCGTACCTCTGATACCTCCTTTGTCCCACCCCCCACACATGCGGTGACCTCACCCATTGAGACCAGCATGTCCAGAGATACAACCTCTCTTATCATCACCCAGTGCCTGGGCTTGCCTCCACTGTACCCGTGCCCCACCATACCCTGGTCTGCACATTATGCCCAGAATCTATTCTACCACGCCCATAAATCTGCTCCTTTTATTCCTTGTCCCCAACGCTCTAGGCGACCAGTTTTGATAGCCTTTAGCCGCACCCTCATCCTACTACTCCTCTGTTCCTCGGGTGATGTGGAGGTAAACCCAGGCCCTGCATGTCCCCAGTCACCCTCATTTGTTGACTTCTGTGATCGAAAAAGCCTTGGCCTCATGCATGTCAACATCAGAAGCCTCCTCCCTAAGTTTGCCTTACTCACCGCTTTAGCACACTCTGCCAACCCTGATGTCCTTGCCGTGTCCGAATCCTGGCTTAGGAAGGCCACCAAAAATTCTGAGATTTCCATACCCAACTATAACACTTTCCGTCAAGATAGAACTGCCAAAGGGGGAGGAGTTGCAATCTACTGCAGAGATAGCCTGCAAAGTTCTGTCATACTTTCCAGGTCTATGCCCAAACAGTTCGAACTTCTAATTTTAAAAATTAATCTCTCCAGAAATAAGTCTCTCACTGTTGCCGCCTGCTACTGACCCCCCTCAGCTCCCAGCTGTGCCCTGGACACCATCTGTGAATTGATCGCTCCCCATCTAGCTTCAGAGTTTGTTCTGTTAGGTGACCTAAACTGGGATATGCTTAACACCCCGGCAGTCCTACAATCTAAGCTTGATGCCCTCAATCTCACACAAATCATCAAGGAACCCACCAGGTACAACCCTAAATCCGTAAACATGGGCACCCTAATTGACATTATCCTAACCAACTTGCCCTCCAAATACACCTCTGCTGTCTTCAATCAAGATCTCAGCGATCACTGCCTCATTGCCTGTATCCGCCACGGGTCCGCGGCCAAACGACCACCCCTCATCACTGTCAAACGCTCCCTAAAACACTTCTGCGAGCAGGCCTTTCTAATCGACCTGGCCCGGGTACCCTGGAAGGATATTGACCTCATCCCGTCAGTTGAGGATGCCTGGTCATTCTTTAAAAGTTACTTCCTCACCATATTAGACAAGCATGCTCCGTTCAAAAAATGCAGAACCAAGAACAGATATAGCCCTTGGTTCACTCCAGACCTGACTGCCCTCGACCAGCACAAAAACATCCTGTGGCGAACTGCAATAGCATCGAAGAGCCCCCGCGATATGCAACTGTTCAGGGAAGTCAGGAACCAATACACGCAGTCAGTCAGGAAAGCAAAGGCCAGCTTTTTCAAGCAGAAATTTGCATCCTGTAGCTCTAACTCCAAAAAGTTCTGGGATACTGTAAAGTCCATGGAAAACAAGAGCACCTCCTCCCAGCTGCCCACTTCACTGAGGCTAGGTAACACGGTCACCACCGATAAGTCCATGATAATCGAAAACTTCAACAAACATTTCTCAATGGCTGGCCATGCCTTCCTCCTGGCGACTCCAACCTTGGCCAACAGCCCCGCCCCCCCCGCTGCTACTCGCCCAAGCCTCCCCAGCTTCTCCTTTACCCATATCCAGATAGCAGATGTTCTGAAAGAGCTGGAAAACCTGGACCCATACAAATCAGCTGGGCTTGACAATCTGGACCCCCTATTTCTGAAACTGTCCGCCGCCATTGTCGCACCCCCTATTACCAGCCTGTTCAACCTCTCCTTCGTATCATCTGAGATCCCCAAGGATTGGAAAGCTGCCGCGGTCATCCCCCTCTTCAAAGGGGGAGACACCCTGGACCCAAACTGTTACAGACCTATATCCATCCTGCCCTGCCTATCTAAGGTCTTCGAAAGCCAAGTCAACAAACAGATCACTGACCATCTCGAATCCCACCGTACCTTCTCCACTGTGCAATCCGGTTTCCGAGCCGGTCACGGGTGCACCTCAGCCACGCTCAAGGTACTAAACGATGTCATAACCGCCATCGATAAAAGACATTACTGTGCAGCCGTCTTCATCGACCTGGCCAAGGCTTTCGACTCTGTCAATCACCATATTCTTATCGGCAGACTCAGTAGCCTCGGTTTTTCTAATGACTGCCTTGCCTGGTTCACCAACTACTTTGCAGACAGAGTTCAGTGTGTCAAATCGGAGGGCATGTTGTCCGGTCCTCTGGCAGTCTCTATGGGGGTACCACAGGGTTCAATTCTCGGGCCGACTCTTTTCTCTGTATATATCAATGATGTTGCTCTTGCTGCGGGCGATTCCCTGATCCACCTCTATGCAGACGACACCATTCTGTATACTTCCGGCCCTTCCTTGGACACTGTGCTATCTAACCTCCAAACGAGCTTCAATGCCATACAACACTCCCTCCGTGGCCTCCAACTGCTCTTAAACGCTAGTAAAACCAAATGCATGCTTTTCAACCGTTCGCTGCCTGCACCCGCACGCCCGACTAGCATCACCACCCTGGACGGTTCCGACCTAGAATATGTGGACATCTATAAGTACCTAGGTGTCTGGCTAGACTGCAAACTCTCCTTCCAGACTCATATCAAACATCTCCAATCCAAAATCAAATCTAGAGTCGGCTTTCTATTCCGCAACAAAGCCTCCTTCACTCACGCCGCCAAACTTACCCTAGTAAAACTGACTATCCTACCGATCCTCGACTTCGGCGATGTCATCTACAAAATAGCTTCCAATACTCTACTCAGCAAACTGGATGCAGTTTATCACAGTGCCATCCGTTTTGTTACTAAAGCACCTTATACGACCCACCACTGCGACCTGTATGCCCTAGTCGGCTGGCCCTCGCTACATGTTCGCCGTCAGACCCACTGGCTCCAGGTCATCTACAAGGCTATGCTAGGTAAAGTGCCGCCTTATCTCAGTTCACTGGTCACGATGGCTACACCCACCCGTAGCACGCGCTCCAGCAGGTGTATCTCACTGATCATCCCTAAAGCCAAAACCTCATTTGGACGCCTTTCCTTCCAGTTCTCTGCTGCCTGCGACTGGAACGAATTGCAAAAATCTCTGAAGTTGGAGACTTTTATCTCCCTCAACAACTTTAAAAATCTGCTATCCGAGCAGCTAACCGATCGCTGCAGCTGTACATAGTCCATCTGTAAACTACCCACCCAATTTACCTACCTCACCCCCCATACTGCTTTTATTTATTTACTTTTCTGCTCTTTTGCACACCAGTATCTCTGCTAAATTGTAATTACTCGATTTATTGCCTACCTCATGCCTTTTGCACACATTGTATATAGAGTGTATATAGATTCTCTTTTTTTCTACCATGTTTTGACTTGTTTATTGTTTACTCCATGTGTAACTCTGTGTTGTTGTCTGTTCACACTGCTATGCTTTATCTTGGCCAGGTCGCAGTTGCAAATGAGAACTTGTTCTCAACTAGCCTACCTGGTTAAATAAAGGTGAAATAAAAAAATAAAATAAAAAAATAACCACCAGGTCATTATTACCACCTGGTCATTATAACCACCAGGTCATTATTACCATCAGGTCATTATAACCACCAGGTCATTATAACCACCAGGTCATTATTACCACCAGGTCATTATAAACACCAGGTCATTATTACCACCAGGTCATTATAACCACCCGGTCATTATTACCACCATGTCATTATAACCACCAGGTCATTATAACCACCAGGTCATTATTACCACCAGGTCATTATTACCACCAGCTCAATATTACCACCAGGTCATTATAACCAACAGGTCATTCTAACCACCAGGTCATTATTACCACCTGGTCATTATAACCACCAGGTCATTATAACCACCAGGTCATTATAACCCCAAGGTCATTATAACCCCCAGGTCATTATAACCACCAGGTCATTATTACCACCAGGTCATTATAACCACCAGGTCATTATTACCACCAGGTCATTATAACCCCCAGGTCATTATAACCACCAGGTCATTATTACCACCTGGTCATTATAACCACCAGGTCATTATTACCACCAGGTCATTATAACCACCAGGTCATTATAACCACCAGGTCATTATTACCACCAGGTCATTATTACCACAAGGTCAATATTACCACCAGGTCATTATAACCACCAGGTCATTATAACCACACCCACCAGGTCATTATAACCACCAGGTCATTATTAACACCAGGTCATTATAACCACCAGGTCATTATAACCACCAGGTCATTATTACCACCAGGTCATTATTACCACCAGGTCATTATAACCACCAGGTCATTATTAACACCAGGTCATTATAACCACCAGGTCATTATTACCACCAGGTCATTATTACCACCAGGTCATTATTACCACCAGGTCTTTATTACCACCAGGTCATTATAACCACCAGGTCATTATAACCACCAGGTAATTATAACCACACCCACCAGGTCATTATTACCACCATGTCATTATAACCACCAGGTCATTATAACCACCATGTCATTATAACCACCAGGTCATTATTACCACCAGGTCATTATAACCACCAGGTCATTATTACCACCAGGTCATTATAACCACCAGGTCATTATAACCCCCAGGTCATTATAACCACCAGGTCATTATAACCACCAGGTCATTATTACCACCAGGTCATTATTACCACTAGGTCATTATAACCACCAGGTCATTATAACCACCAGGTCATTATAACCACACCCACCAGGTCATTATTACCACCATGTCATTATAACCACCAGGTCATTATAACCACCATGTCATTATAACCACCAGGTCATTATTACCACCAGGTCATTATTACCACCAGGTCATTATTTCCACCAGGTCATTATAACCACCAGGTCATTATAACCCCAGGTCATTATAACCACCAGGTCATTATAACCACCAGGTCATTATTACCACCAGGTTATTATAACCACCAGGTCATTATAACCACCAGGTCATTATTACCACCTGGTCATTATAACCACCAGGTCATTATAACCACCAGGTCATTATTACCACAAGGTCATTATAACCACCAGGTTATTATAACCACACCCACCAGGTCATTATAACCACCAGGTCATTATTAC
>NW_024059390.1:0-36572 GCF_016432855.1 Salvelinus namaycush | reverse complement strand
GTTACTCAGTTATCTATAGAGTCATGGTGGAATGATCTGCTACCAGAAGTTACTCAGTTATCTATAGAGTCATGGTGGAATGACCTGATACCAGAAGTTACTCAGTTATCTATAGAGTCATGGTGGAATGATCTGCTACCAGAAGTTACTCAGTTATCTATAGAGTCATGTCATGGTGGAATGATCTGCTACCAGAAGTTACTCAGTTATCTATAGAGTCATGGTGGAATGATCTGCTACCAGAAGTTACTCAGTTATCTATAGAGTCATGTCATGGTGGAATGATCTGCTACCAGAAGTTACTCAGTTATCTGATATAGAGTCATGGTGGAATGATCTGCTACAGAAGTTACTCAGTTATCTATAGTGTCATGGTGGAATGCTCTGCTACCAGAAGTTACTCAGTTATCTATAGAGTCATGTCATGGTGGAATGCTCTGCTACCAGAAGTTACTCAGTTATCTATAGAGTCATGTCATGGTGGAATGCTCTGCTACCAGAGGTTACTCAGTTATCTATAGAGTCATGTCATGGTGGAATGATCTGCTACCAGAAGTTACTCAGTTCTATAGAGTCATGTCATGGTGGAATGATCTGCTACCAGAAGTTACTCAGTTATCTATAGAGTCATGGTGGATGAATCTGCTACAGAAGTTACTCAGTTATCTATAGAGTCATGGTGGAATGATCTGCTACCAGAAGTTACTCAGTTATCTATAGAGTCATGGTGGAATGATCTGCTACCAGAAGTTACTCAGTTATCTATAGAGTCATGTCATGGTGGAATGATCTGCTACCAGAAGTTACTCAGTTATCTATAGAGTCATGGTGGAATGATCTGCTACCAGAAGTTCTCAGTTATCTATAGAGTCATGGTGGAATGATCTGCTACCAGAAGTTACTCAGTTATCTATAGAGTCATGGTGGAATGATCTGCTACCAGAAGTTACTCAGTTATCTATAGAGTCATGGTGGAATGATCTGCTACCAGAAGTTACTCAGTTATCTAGAGTCAGGTCATGGTGGAAGGCTCTGCTACCAGAAGTTACTCAGTTATCTATAGAGTCATGTCATGGTGGAATGATCTGCTACCAGAAGTTACTCAGTTATCTATAGAGTCATGTCATGGTGGAATGCTCTGCTACCAGAGTTACTCAGTTATCTATAGAGTCATGTCATGGTGGAATGCTCTGCTACCAGAAGTTACTCAGTTATCTATAGAGTCATGTCATGGTGGAATGCTCTGCTACCAGAAGTTACTCAGTTATCTATAGAGTTCATGGTGGAATGCTCTGCTACCAGAAGTTACTCAGTTATCTATAGAGTCATGTTGGAATGATCTGCTACCAGAAGTTACTCAGTATCTATAGAGTCATGTCATGGGTGGAATGCTCTGCTACCAGAAGTTACTCAGTTATCTATAGAGTCATGTCATGGGGAATGCTCTGCTACCAGAAGTTACTCAGTTCTCTATAGAGTCATGTCATGGTGGAATGATCTGATACCAGAAGGTTACTCAGTTATCTATAGTCAGTCATGGTGGAATGATCTGCTACCAGAAGTTACTCAGTTATCTATAGAGTCTGTCATGGTGGAATGATCTGCTACCTAGAAGTTACTCAGTTATCTATAGAGTCATGTCATGGTGGAATGATCTGCTACCAGAAGTTACTCAGTTATCTATAGAGTCATGTCATGGTGGAATGATCTGCTACCAGAAGTTACTCAGTTATCTATAGAGTCATGTTATGGTGGAATGATCTGCTACCAGAAGTTACTCAGTTATCTATAGAGTCATGTCATGGTGGAATGATCTGCTACCAGAAGTTACTCAGTTATCTATAGAGTCATGTCATGGTGGAATGATCTGCTACCAGAAGTTACTCAGTTATCTATAGAGTCATGGTGGAATGATCTGCTACCAGAAGTTACTCAGTTATCTATAGAGTCATGTTGGAATGATCTGCTACCAGAAGTTACTCAGTTATCTATAGAGTCATGTCATGGTGGAATGATCTGCTACCAGAAGTTACTCAGTTATCTATAGAGTCATGGTGGAATGATCTGCTACCAGAAGTTACTCAGTTATCTATAGAGTCATGTCATGGTGGAATGATCTGCTACCAGAAGTTACTCAGTTATCTATAGAGTCATGGTGGAATGATCTGCTACCAGAAGTTACTCAGTTATCTATAGAGTCATGGTGGAATGATCTGCTACCAGAAGTTACTCAGTTATCTATAGAGTCATGTCATGGTGGAATGATCTGCTACCAGAAGTTACTCAGTTATCTATAGAGTCATGGTGGAATGATCTGCTACTAGAAGTTACTCAGTTATCTATAGAGTCATGTCATGGTGGAATGCTCTGCTACCAGAAGTTACTCAGTTATCTATAGAGTCATGTCATGGTGGAATGATCTGCTACCAGAAGTTACTCAGTTATCTATAGAGTCATGTCATGGTGGAATGCTCTGCTACCAGAAGTTACTCAGTTATCTATAGAGTCATGTCATGGTGGAATGATCTGCTACCAGAAGTTACTCAGTTATCTATAGAGTCATGTCATGGTGGAATGATCTGCTACCAGAAGTTACTCAGTTATCTATAGAGTCATGTCATGGTGGAATGATCTGCTACTAGAAGTTACTCAGTTATCTATAGAGTCATGGTGGAATGATCTGCTACTAGAAGTTACTCAGTTATCTATAGAGTCATGGTGGAATGATCTGCTACCAGAAGTTACTCAGTTATCTATAGAGTCATGGTGGAATGATCTGCTACTAGAAGTTACTCAGTTATCTATAGAGTCATGGTGGAATGATCTGCTACCAGAAGTTACTCAGTTATCTATAGAGTCATGGTGGAATGATCTGCTACCTAGAAGTTACTCAGTTATCTATAGAGTCATGGTGGAATGATCTGCTACCAGAAGTTACTCAGTTATCTATAGAGTCATGGTGGAATGATCTGCTACCAGAAGTTACTCAGTTATCTATAGAGTCATGTCATGGTGGAATGATCTGCTACCAGAAGTTACTCAGTTATCTATAGAGTCATGGTGGAATGATCTGCTACTAGAAGTTACTCAGTTATCTATAGAGTCATGTTATGGTGGAATGATCTGCTACTAGAAGTTACTCAGTTATCTATAGAGTCATGTCATGGTGGAATGATCTGCTACCAGAAGTTACTCAGTTATCTATAGAGTCATGGTGGAATGATCTGCTACTAGAAGTTACTCAGTTATCTATAGAGTCATGTCATGGTGGAATGATCTGCTACCAGAAGTTACTCAGTTATCTATAGAGTCATGGTGGAATGATCTGCTACCAGAAGTTACTCAGTTATCTATAGAGTCATGTCATGGTGGAATGATCTGCTACCAGAAGTTACTCAGTTATCTATAGAGTCATGTCATGGTGGAATGATCTGCTACCAGAAGTTACTCAGTTATCTATAGAGTCATGTTATGGTGGAATGATCTGCTACCAGAAGTTACTCAGTTATCTATAGAGTCATGGTGGAATGATCTGCTACCAGAAGTTACTCAGTTATCTATAGAGTCATGTCATGGTGGAATGATCTGCTACCAGAAGTTACTCAGTTATCTATAGAGTCATGTTATGGTGGAATGATCTGCTACCAGAAGTTACTCAGTTATCTATAGAGTCATGGTGGAATGATCTGCTACCAGAAGTTACTCAGTTATCTATAGAGTCATGGTGGAATGATCTGCTACTAGAAGTTACTCAGTTATCTATAGAGTCATGGTGGAATGATCTGCTACCAGAAGTTACTCAGTTATCTATAGAGTCATGTTATGGTGGAATGATCTGCTACTAGAAGTTACTCAGTTATCTATAGAGTCATGTCATGGTGGAATGATCTGCTACCAGAAGTTACTCAGTTATCTATAGAGTCATGGTGGAATGATCTGCTACCAGAAGTTACTCAGTTATCTATAGAGTCATGTCATGGTGGAATGATCTGCTACCAGAAGTTACTCAGTTATCTATAGAGTCATGGTGGAATGATCTGCTACTAGAAGTTACTCAGTTATCTATAGAGTCATGGTGGAATGATCTGCTACTAGAAGTTACTCAGTTATCTATAGAGTCATGTCATGGTGGAATGCTCTGCTACCAGAAGTTACTCAGTTATCTATAGAGTCATGGTGGAATGATCTGCTACCAGAAGTTACTCAGTTATCTATAGAGTCATGTCATGGTGGAATGATCTGCTACCAGAAGTTACTCAGTTATCTATAGAGTCATGGTGGAATGATCTGCTACTAGAAGTTACTCAGTTATCTATAGAGTCATGGTGGAATGATCTGCTACCAGAAGTTACTCAGTTATCTATAGAGTCATGGTGGAATGATCTGCTACTAGAAGTTACTCAGTTATCTATAGAGTCATGGTGGAATGATCTGCTACCAGAAGTTACTCAGTTATCTATAGAGTCATGGTGGAATGATCTGCTACCAGAAGTTACTCAGTTATCTATAGAGTCATGTCATGGTGGAATGCTCTGCTACTAGAAGTTACTCAGTTATCTATAGAGTCATGTTATGGTGGAATGATCTGCTACCAGAAGTTACTCAGTTATCTATAGAGTCATGGTGGAATGATCTGCTACCAGAAGTTACTCAGTTATCTATAGAGTCATGGTGGAATGCTCTGCTACCAGAAGTTACTCAGTTATCTATAGAGTCATGGTGGAATGCTCTGATACCAGAAGTTACTCAGTTATCTATAGAGTCATGTTATGGTGGAATGCTCTGCTACTAGAAGTTACTCAGTTATCTATAGAGTCATGTCATGGTGGAATGCTCTGCTACCAGAAGTTACTCAGTTATCTATAGAGTCATGGTGGAATGATCTGCTACTAGAAGTTACTCAGTTATCTATAGAGTCATGGTGGAATGATCTGCTACCAGAAGTTACTCAGTTATCTATAGAGTCATGTCATGGTGGAATGCTCTGCTACCAGAAGTTACTCAGTTATCTATAGAGTCATGTCATGGTGGAATGATCTGCTACCAGAAGTTACTCAGTTATCTATAGAGTCATGTCATGGTGGAATGCTCTGATACCAGAAGTTACTCAGTTATCTATAGAGTCATGTTATGGTGGAATGCTCTGCTACTAGAAGTTACTCAGTTATCTATAGTCATGTCATGGTGGAATGCTCTGCTACCAGAGGTTCCTCAGGCAAAAAGCAGGTTTAGCTTTAATAAATGGATATAAAAACATATTTTACCACAGCGCCTCTCCTCTTTAGGGTGAATGGACAAGACAAAATATTTAAGTGCATTTGAACGGGGTATTGGTAGTAGGTGCCAGACGCACCGGTTTGTTTAAAGAACTACAACGTTGCTGGGTTTTTCACACTCAACAGTTTCCCGAGTGTATCAAGAATGGTCCACCACCCCAAGGACATCTAGCCAACTTGACACAACTGTGGGAAGCATTGGAGTCAACATGGGCCAGCATCCCTGTGGAATGCTTTCAACACCTTGTAGAGTCCATAACCCTGATGAATTGAGGGTGTTCTGAGGGCAAAAGGGGGTGCAACTCAATATTAGGAAGGTGTTCCTAATGTTTTGTACACTGTGTATATGAATATGTATATATGAATAGTGTGTACATAGTATTTTTTCGTTGTCTCTTGGTGTTTTTGTAATTTATAACTCTTATTTTGAATTTAATGTAATATTTTGTGGTGTTGTCTATTACTGTTCTGTACTTTGTCATGTATTTTTATGTGGACCCCAGGAGGAGTAGCTGCTGCATGTGCAGTAGTTAATGGACCTCAGGAAGAGTAGCTGCTGCATGTTCAGTAGTTAATGAACCCCAGGAAGAGTAGCTGCTGCATGTGCAGTAGTTAATGGACCCCAGGAAGAGTAGCTGCTGCATGTTCAGTAGTTAATGGACCCCAGGAAGAGTAGCTGCTGCATGTACAGTAGCTAATGGCCCCCATGAAGAGTAGCTGCTGCATGTTCAGTAGTTAATGGACCTCAGGAAGAGTAGCTGCTGCATGTTCAGTAGTTAATGAACCCCAGGAAGAGTAGCTGCTGCATGTGCAGTAGTTAATGGACCTCAGGAAGAGTAGCTGCTGCATGTACAGTAGTTAATGGCCTCCAGGAAGAGTAGCTGCTGTATGTTCAGTAGTTAATGGCCTCCAGGAAGAGTAGCTGCTGCATGTTCAGTAGTTAATGGACCTCAGGAAGAGTAGCTGCTGCATGTTCAGTAGTTAATGGACCTCAGGAAGAGTAGCTGCTGCATGTTCAGTAGTTAATGGACCTCAGGAAGAGTAGCTGCTACATGTTCAGTAGTTAATGGACCTCAGGAAGAGTAGCTGCTACATGTTCAGTAGTTAATGGACCTCAGGAAGAGTAGCTGCTACATGTTCAGTAGTTAATGGACCTCAGGAAGAGTAGCTGCTGCATGTTCAGTAGTTAATGGACCTCAGGAAGAGTAGCTGCTGCATGTACAGTAGTTAATGGACCTCAGGAAGAGTAGCTGCTGCATGTTCAGTAGTTAATGAACCCCAGGAAGAGTAGCTGCTGCATGTTCAGTAGTTAATGGACCTCAGGAAGAGTAGCTGCTGCATGTGCAGTAGTTAATGGACCCCAGGAAGAGTAGCTGCTGCATGTTCAGTAGTTAATGAACCCCAGGAAGAGTAGCTGCTACATGTTCAGTAGTTAATGGACCTCAGGAAGAGTAGCTGCTGCATGTGCAGTAGTTAATGGACCCCAGGAAGAGTAGCTGCTGCATGTTCAGTAGTTAATGGACCCCAGGAAGAGTAGCTGCTGCATGTTCAGTAGTTAATGAACCCCAGGAAGAGTAGCTGCTGCATGTTCAGTAGTTAATGGACCCCAGGAAGAGTAGCTGCTGCATGTTCAGTAGTTAATGGACCCCAGGAAGAGTAGCTGCTGCATGTTCAGTAGTTAATGGACCCCAGGAAGAGTAGCTGCTGCATGTTCAGTAGTTAATGGCCCCCAGGAAGAGTAGCTGCTGCATGTTCAGTAGTTAATGGACCCCATGAAGAGTAGCTGCTGCATGTTCAGTAGTTAATGGACCCCAGGAAGAGTAGCTGCTGCATGTTCAGTAGTTAATGAACCCCAGGAAGAGTAGCTGCTGCATGTTCAGTAGTTAATGGACCTCAGGAAGAGTAGCTGCTGCATGTTCAGTAGTTAATGAACCCCAGGAAGAGTAGCTGCTGCATGTTCAGTAGTTAATGGACCTCAGGAAGAGTAGCTGCTGCATGTTCAGTAGTTAATGGACCTCAGGAAGAGTAGCTGCTGCATGTTCAGTAGTTAATGGACCCCAGGAAGAGTAGCTGCTGCATGTTCAGTAGTTAATGGCCCCCATGAAGAGTAGCTGCTGCATGTTCAGTAGTTAATGGACCTCAGGAAGAGTAGCTGCTGCATGTTCAGTAGTTAATGGCCCCCATGAAGAGTAGCTGCTGTATATTCAGTAGTTAATGGACCCCAGGAAGAGTAGCTGCTGTATATTCAGTAGTTAATGGACCCCAGGAAGAGTAGCTGCTGCATGTTCAGTAGTTAATGAACCCCAGGAAGAGTAGCTGCTGCATGTTCAGTAGTTAATGGACCTCAGGAAGAGTAGCTGCTGCATGTTCAGTAGCTAATGGACCTCAGGAAGAGTAGCTGCTGCATTTTCAGTAGCTAATGGACCTCAGGAAGAGTAGCTGCTACATGTTCAGTAGTTAATGGACCTCAGGAAGAGTAGCTGCTGCATGTTCAGTAGCTAATGGCCTCCAGGAAGAGTAGCTGCTGCATGTACAGTAGCTAATGGCCCCCATGAAGAGTAGCTGCTGCATGTTCAGTAGTTAATGGACCTCAGGAAGAGTAGCTGCTGCATGTTCAGTAGCTAATGGCCTCCAGGAAGAGTAGCTGCTGCATGTACAGTAGCTAATGGCCCCCATGAAGAGTAGCTGCTGCATGTACAGTAGCTAATGGCCCCCATGAAGAGTAGCTGCTGTATATTCAGTAGTTAATGGACCCCAGGAAGAGTAGCTGCTGCATGTTCAGTAGTTAATGGCCCCCATGAAGAGTAGCTGCTGCATGTACAGTAGTTAATGGACCCCAGGAAGAGTAGCTGTGGCATATTCAGTAGTTAATGGACCCCAGGAAGAGTAGCTGCTGCATGTACAGTAGCTAATGGCCCCCATGAAGAGTAGCTGCTGCATGTTCAGTAGCTAATGGACCTCAGGAAGAGTAGCTGCTGCATGTTCAGTAGTTAATGAACCCCAGGAAGAGTAGCTGCTGCATGTTCAGTAGTTAATGGACCTCAGGAAGAGTAGCTGCTGCATGTACAGTAGTTAATGGACCTCAGGAAGAGTAGCTGCTACATGTTCAGTAGTTAATGGACCTCAGGAAGAGTAGCTGCTGCATGTTCAGTAGTTAATGGACCTCAGGAAGAGTAGCTGCTACATGTTCAGTAGTTAATGGACCTCAGGAAGAGTAGCTGCTGCATGTTCAGTAGTTAATGGACCTCAGGAAGAGTAGCTGCTACATGTTCAGTAGTTAATGGACCTCAGGAAGAGTAGCTGCTGCATGTTCAGTAGTTAATGGACCTCAGGAAGAGTAGCTGCTACATGTTCAGTAGTTAATGAACCCCAGGAAGAGTAGCTGCTGCATGTTCAGTAGTTAATGAACCCCAGGAAGAGTAGCTGCTGCATGTTCAGTAGTTAATGGACCCCAGGAAGAGTAGCTGCTGCATATTCAGTAGTTAATGGACCTCAGGAAGAGTAGCTGCTGCATGTTCAGTAGTTAATGGACCTCAGGAAGAGTAGCTGCTACATGTTCAGTAGTTAATGGACCTCAGGAAGAGTAGCTGCTGCATGTTCAGTAGTTAATGGACCTCAGGAAGAGTAGCTGCTGCATGTTCAGTAGTTAATGAACCCCAGGAAGAGTAGCTGCTGCATGTTCAGTAGCTAATGGCCTCCAGGAAGAGTAGCTGCTGCATGTGCAGTAGTTAATGAACCCCAGGAAGAGTAGCTGCTGCATGTTCAGTAGTTAATGAACCCCAGGAAGAGTAGCTGCTGCATGTTCAGTAGCTAATGGCCTCCAGGAAGAGTAGCTGCTGCATGTGCAGTAGCTAATGGGGATCCTAATAAACTAAAAAAGGGACCCAGTGATCCTATTGGCTAACACAGGTGGAGGTCTAATGGTTTACAGCCACTCAGCTTTGACAGAGGAGGGCAAATTGGATAAGCTGCAGTGTATGAGTCTTCAATTGGCTTCACAGAAGAGGATTAGTGAATAAAATTTATTTTCCTCTTGTTTGTTTCTGTCTGTGTAAATTAGAGCTCCATGACCACACCTACTGCTACTGATTCTACTAACTGTTACAATTGAAACAGTATGGACTTGACTAAGTCTTGAAACCTGTTTGTTCAATGGCAAGATGAAGAAAACAATAGAATGATTCCATGTTCCACTGCAGGAGGAAACCCCTGAGTCCTATTTTCGGTACTGGAATTCTGACTCACACCCGTTGCCAAGGCTTCTCAGTTATCCATATATTCATGTGACTGTAAGCCTTGGCTTCATGAAAAAAAAAAAAAAAGTTTTGCTTCTTAAATGTCCAGCTATAACTTTGCAAAATAACCGGTGTAAGTTTCAGTAAAGTAATGTGTAAAATACAAGCAGCTAGCCGAACCTGATGCAGTGTTGTGATAGGAGGGATTTTTCCTATTGTTCTTCCGATTTTGTATATTCTTACTCATTTAGTCCCTGACCCGACTGTCACTTTTCTCCCCCCAATTAAAGACCTTTTTAAAATGCTAGTTCCTTTTCTAAAAAAAACAAGGTTGGAAGAAATGCATCAGTCGGTTGATGTCATTGCCCTTGTCTCTGAAATGCACACCGTGGGGATAGAGAGGATAGGACTGGTGGGACAGTCCATGTGGTCAGAGAAGACAACATGTTGACAGCTCGAGAGTGAAGGGGACTCCAGGGTTGGGGGTCAATTCGAATTGAAGACAGTCAATTCAGGAAGTAAACTGACATTACCATTCAATAATTGAAAAAAAGGGCATTTTATTTTCAATGACTTGTCAATAAACTGAAAAGTAAAAGTTCAAATAACTTTCTGAACGGACTGCCTTCAATTTGAATTGACCCCAACCCTGGTGGACACATGATCCTCTTCATGTCTGTGGTTCAGGGTCTCTGGGGTTGAGCAGTCAGAGTAATGCGCCATTATGAAATGTGCTCATGACTTGGACTTCTTTTATCCTTTTGGAACCATTTAGAACCAGGAAGAGACCTGCTTTATTACCGGTTCTTTTTTTTTTGTCCATCAGATGGCTCAAAATATTATGATGTCATAATCAGTATCTCTAGAACAAGTATGTAGAAAACATGGAGCAGGTTTCTACCTACTGTAGCCAGACCTATTTTCTGTAACATCCATTTTGGTTTGCTCGCACGTTCAAGGTGCCCTGGGCTGTGTAACCAGAATTGAGATACAGCGAGTGATGGTTGAAGAGATGCATGAGAGCTTTTTCCATTCATTAGAAACAAGCTCAATAAAATAGGCACTTAATGAGGCATAGCCTTCAGCCTGATGATAACACATCACGAAGAGTGATCTCACCCTTTCAACTCTGGGGCAGGGCTGTTATCGCTGTTTCCATCCACCTTCCATCAATCTTGTCAGGCATCACGGTTTGTCAGCAGTACTTTGTATATTATTTACAATGATTATATATATATATATAAATCATTGTATCATGCAAGTTTCCATTGAATCCATGTTAAATAGCATGTTAAATCCTTTTTGAATACATTCTGGACAAGTTGTTAGCTCTGATCTGTCGGAAGGCCATGTCCCATTCTGTCACAACAACATGTGACAGGAAGTCCCAAAACACTCGCAGGAGTCCCCCCCCCCCCCCGCCCATCTCCTCCAGTCGTTGCTAACCACTTTGTTCCTAAGTATTGACATTGTCAGGACACACAAAAGGGATCATAGTTGCAGTTACACATCTCCTCCAGTTCGTTTTTGTAACTATACAAATGTCACTGTCTTATTCCCGCCCTCCATGTGTGTTTGTCTGTTTTATCCTGGAAGACGAAAGCAGGGAAAAAACTTCAGCAATTACAAGCATGTGCCAAATGGCTGACAACAATTTCCACCAATGAGCTTGTTAACGCATGTGTGTCTGCAGTAAGTTTCCCTCCTTTCAGTATTAGTCAGCAGGCTTTCGGACGGTCTCGCTTTAATACCTTCCTGTTTTAATGAGCATTTCTTCCCAACCACTAAGTGGCATTGTTCAAAAGTTGGTTTGGCAAGTAGAAACCTGCCTGCAGTCCATTTAGGTGAGCTGGTTTTTACACTGGTGCCAGCAAACGTAACCCGCCTTGAGATTTTATACTGTATCTTCGATTAAAAAAAAAAAAAAAAAGGTTCACCCATCTTATTGTAGATCCGGGTGCTTGAAAAATATATTTGTGTTGACGATGGCTCAGTTTACACACTAAGGAAAGTAATTCTGTGTTGGTTTCCTGTTGCAGTCGGAGAGGTTCATAGTTCAGCCTCTCCACTGACCTCTTCCTCCCCACTGGCAGCAGTTCTACCTTCCTCAGGGGGTCAGTGACACGATGAGCCATCCAGCCTGACCTCTTCCTCCCCACTGGCAGCAGTTCTACCTTCCTCAGGGGGTCAGTGACACGATGAGCCATCCAGCCTGACCTCTTCCTCCCCACTGGCAGCAGTTCTACCTTCCTCAGGGGGTCAGTGACACGATGAGCCATCCAGCCTCAGAAAACGGGCACAAACCGTGTTGTCATTGGGACGCTTCACCACAAAACAGACACTAAAAGAGCACTTTGGAAAGGTACTTCCTGTAGGCCACCACACCTCTTGGCAACTCACCTGGAGTCCAGTGAACGTCTATCTGGCTCATGTCATGGCCTGGATAACAGTGTCCAGCCATCAACGACGAGGGGAGTTTGACCATTGGGGAGCAACGTTTATGAGTGTAATTTATGGAGTGGTGGCATTGTGAGACCTTAACAGTCATTCCTCTGATAGGACAGTACTTCCTCTTGGAGAGCAGCAGTTCAGTGTCTGGACACACTCAATGAGGAAAGCAGAGACATGACATCATCTGTACAGGAAATGGTGTATGACCCCGTTCTGTTGTCCTTCTGGGGAGCTTCTTTTGGAATGGAGGAGGAGTAATCAGTAATTCTCTTTGGGTTGTTTATCGGTGAGTTGTTGTTGCAACAGACTCATGCTAACAAACGATGTAATGTTATGGTTGAACACAATCCAATAGAAGCAGGGAATAGTCTATAATCTGTCTTCTGACCAGGACACCATCTGTCCTGATGTGTTTCAACCGATGTGTATAAACCCGAGATTGCTGATGCTATGTATTGGCCAGTGAAAGGTTTTGAAGCCACCGGTCGGCCATATTGACACATCAGAAGGAGCAATCCTCAATAGGAATGAATGGGATTCTGAAGTATTTAAATAAAATGTCAAAATGACATGTATTTTATGTATTATTTATTTGTTATAGTGGACGGATGGTAACATTTAGTACTCTCAAAAAATTCCACTTTAAAGCTGCAATATGTAGCTATTTTGGGGGGGCCCGATCTGACCAAATTCACATAGAAATGTGAGTTATAGATCTGTCAATCTAATTGAAAGCAAGTTTAAGAAGCGGTAGATTTGTTCTCTGTGCTTTATTTCTATACCCTTCGTTTTCTGCTTTTTACTTTTCAGATTTGTACACCAGCTGAAAATTCAAATTTTTTGGTTTAATTAAAATATATTCTCACAGCGGTTTAGATGGTTCAATGATTCTCACAGCTGGTTTAGATGGTTCAATGATTCTCACAGCGGTTTAGATGGTTCAATGATTCTCACAGCGGTTTAGATGATTCAATGATTCTCACAGCTGGTTTAGATGATTCAATGATTCTCACAGCTGGTTTAGATGGTTCAATGATTCTCACAGCTGGTTTAGATGGTTCAATGATTCTCACAGCTGGTTTAGATCGGTTCAATGATTCTCACAGCTGGTTTAGATGGTTCAATGATTCTCACAGCTGGTTTAGATGGTTCAATGATTCTCACAGCTGGTTTAGATGGTTCAATGATTCTCACAGCTGGTTTAGATGGTTCAATGATTCTCACAGCTGGTTTAGATGGTTCAATGATTCTCACAGCTGGTTTAGATGGTTCAATGATTCTCACAGCTGGTTTAGATGGTTCAATGATTCTCACAGCTGGTTTAGATGGTTCAATGATTCTCACAGCTGGTTTAGATGGTTCAATGATTCTCACAGCTGGTTTAGATGGTTCAATGATTCTCACAGCTGGTTTAGATGGTTCAATGATTCTCACAGCTGGTTTAGATGGTTCAATGATTCTCACAGCTGGTTTAGATGGTTCAATGATTCTCACAGCTGGTTTAGATGGTTCAATGATTCTCACAGCTGGTTTAGATGGTTCAATGATTCTCACAGCTGGTTTAGATGGTTCAATGATTCTCACAGCTGGTTTAGATGGTTCAATGATTCTCACAGCTGGTTTAGATGGTTCAATGATTCTCACAGCTGGTTTAGATGGTTCAATGATTCTCACAGCTGGTTTAGATGGTTCAATGATTCTCACAGCTGGTTTAGATGGTTCAATGATTCTCACAGCTGGTTTAGATGGTTCAATGATTCTCACAGCTGGTTTAGATGGTTCAATGATTCTCACAGCTGGTTTAGATGGTTCAATGATTCTCACAGCTGGTTTAGATGGTTCAATGATTATCACAGCTGGTTTAGATGGTTCAATGATTCTCACAGCTGGTTTAGATGGTTCAATGATTCTCACAGCGGTTTAGATGGTTCAATGATTCTCACAGCGGTTTAGATGGTTCAATGATTCTCACAGCTGGTTTAGATGATTCAATGATTCTCACAGCTGGTTTAGATGATTCAATGATTCTCACAGCTGGTTTAGATGATTCAATGATTCTCACAGCTGGTTTAGATGGTTCAATGGTTCTCACAGCTGGTTTAGATGATTCAATGGTTCTCACAGCTGGTTTAGATGGTTCAATGGTTCTCACAGCTGGTTTAGATGGTTCAATGGTTCTCACAGCTGGTTTAGATGGTTCAATGATTCTCACAGCTGGTTTAGATGGTTCAATGATTCTCACAGCTGGTTTAGATGGTTCAATGATTCTCACAGCTGGTTTAGATGGTTCAATGATTCTCACAGCTGGTTTAGATGGTTCAATGACTCTCACAGCTGGTTTAGATGGTTCAATGATTCTCACAGCTGGTTTAGATGGTTCAATGATTCTCACAGCTGGTTTAGATGGTTCAATGATTCTCACAGCTGGTTTAGATGGTTCAATGATTCTCACAGCTGGTTTAGATGGTTCAATGATTCTCACAGCTGGTTTAGATGGTTCAATGATTCTCACAGCTGGTTTAGATGGTTCAATGATTCTCACAGCGGTTTAGATGGTTCAATGATTCTCACAGCGGTTTAGATGGTTCAATGATTCTCACAGCTGGTTTAGATGATTCAATGATTCTCACAGCTGGTTTAGATGATTCAATGATTCTCACAGCTGGTTTAGATGATTCAATGATTCTCACAGCTGGTTTAGATGATTCAATGGTTCTCACAGCTGGTTTAGATGATTCAATGGTTCTCACAGCTGGTTTAGATGGTTCAATGATTCTCACAGCTGGTTTAGATGGTTCAATGATTCTCACAGCTGGTTTAGATGGTTCAATGATTCTCACAGCGGTTTAGATGGTTCAATGATTCTCACAGCTGGTTTAGATGGTTCAATGATTCTCACAGCTGGTTTAGATGGTTCAATGATTCTCACAGCTGGTTTAGATGGTTCAATGATTCTCACAGCTGGTTTAGATGGTTCAATGATTCTCACAGCTGGTTTAGATGGTTCAATGATTCTCACAGCTGGTTTAGATGGTTCAATGATTCTCACAGCTGGTTTAGATGGTTCAATGATTCTCACAGCTGGTTTAGATGGTTCAATGATTCTCACAGCTGGTTTAGATGGTTCAATGATTCTCACAGCTGGTTTAGATGGTTCAATGATTCTCACAGCTGGTTTAGATGGTTCAATGATTCTCACAGCTGTTTTAGATGGTTCAATGATTCTCACAGCTGTTTTAGATGGTACAATGATTCTCACAGCGGTTTAGATGGTTCAATGATTCTCACAGCGGTTTAGATGGTTCAATGATTCTCACAGCGGTTTAGATGGTTCAATGATTCTCACAGCTGGTTTAGGCGGTTCAGTGATTCTCACAGCTGGTTTAGGCGGTTCAGTGATTCTCACAGCTGGTTTAGGCGGTTCAATGATTCTCACAGCTGGTTTAGATGGTACAATGATTTTCACAGCTGGTTTAGATGGTTCAATGATTCTCACAGCTGTTTTAGATGATTCAATGATTCTCACAGCGGTTTAGAGGGTTCAATAATTCACTATCCATTGGTTGTTTTGTCACATAATCTGAAATTATGCGAACCAGGAAATGGTGGAGCAATTTCTGCATATTGCAGTGTATGTGTGTGTGTGTGTATATATATCGTTATATTTATCTTACATAATATATTTTAAAGTATGCATTAATGTGTCTAATAGAATAAACGTGGCAAAAACGAATGTAGACATTAATAAATGCATTTCTAGAGCTAAATCTTTTTTTACATTGCTGGAGGAGTAACTAAAATGGAGGCGCGACGGCTTCAATACAGCGCCCCCTATCAGTCGTCTAGTGTATATACACACATCACTGGTTTCAGCACCAGAGCCTGTAAGTTCATCGGAAGATTCAAGTTTGCTCTGATGTGTCACTGATCCCCAGCAGAAGAGACATGACGTTTTGTTTGGAAGCATACAGGTGCTTGCGGTCGGAGGGGGGAGAAAAAACCTCCAATGAAGTGCAATGAGATGGGCTCTTGTTTAGATCATGTTTCTCACATCGGCACATGATGAACAAAGCGCCTTGTGCTATGTTGTGGGAGAGGGGGGGGGGGGATAAAGAGAAGAGGACGCTCACCACGGGGATTCGCAGTCAGCTAGTGTACAGTATACATTTAGAATAATAAACATTCCTCTCTCGCTCTCACCTGAAGTGAAAGCAGGGCATTGATTTATGATGTGCAGTGCCTGGACCAGGATGTTGTACAGCTGTTTCCTGTCAGTGTTTCACTCAATAATAAATTGTTTGTTCCAAGGCAATTGTAGAAGTGGCATAGTTAGTTAATTGCCTTCAGAAAGCATTCATACCCCTTGACTTATTCCACATTTTTTACTATAACCTGAATTCAAAATACCCCATAATGACAAATTGAAAACACATTTGAATTTTGTTATCGCATTGACATAACTATTCACACCCTTGAATCAATACTTTGTTAAAGCGCCCTTTTGGCAGCGATTACAGAGGAGTCTTTCTGGGTAAGTCTCTAAGAGCTTTCTACACTTGGATTGTGCAACATTTGCCCTATTATTCCTATTTAAACTTCTTCAAGCGTTGTCAAATTGGTTGTTGATCCTTTGCTATGTCTTGCCATAGATTTACAAGCAGATTTAAGTCAAAACTAACTCGGCCACTCAGGAACATTCACTGTCTTCTTGGTAAGCAAATCCAGTATAGATTTGACCTTGTGTTTTAGGTTATTGTCCTGCTGAAAGATGAAGTCATTTCCCAGTGTCTGGTGAAAAGCAGACCAGGTTCTCTGATTTTGCCTGTGCTTAGCTCCATTCGTTTTTTTTTTAATTCTGAAAAACAAACTAGCCCTTAATGATTACAAGCATACCCATAACACCACTATGCCTGAAAATATGGAGAATGGTACTCAGTAATATATTGGATTTGGCCCAAACATAACACTTTGTATTCAGGACATAAAGTTAATTGCTTTTCCACATTTTGTGCAGTATTACTTCAGTGCCTTGTTGTAAACAGGATACATGTTTTGGAATATTTCTGTACAAGCTTCCTCCTTTTCACTCTGTCAATTAGGTTAGTATTGTGGAGTAGCTACAATGTTGTTGATCCATCCTCAGTTTCCTCAAATCACCATTGGCCTCTTGGTGAAATCCCTGAGTGGTTTCCTTCCTCTCCGGCAACTGAATTAGGAAGGACGCCTGTAGCGTTGTAGTGACTAGGTGTAACGGTTGTTCTCCTCCTCGTCTGAGGAGGAGCATGGATTGGACCAAAACGCAGCTGGTGATGAATACATGTTGATTTATTAAACAAGAATAGATGAACACGAAGCACACTTGAATAAATTACAAAAACAACGTAGACCGACCTGAACATGAGAACTTACAAAAACAAACGAAACAGTCCCGTGTGGTAACAACACTGACACGGAAGACAATCACCCACAAACAGACGGTGTGAACAGCCTACCTTTATATAGTTCTCAATCAGAGGAAACGTCAAACACCTGCCCCTGATTGAGAACCATATAAGGCTAATTACCAATGAACCTAAACATAGAAACACATAACATAGACTGCCCACCCAGCTCACGTCCTGACCAACTAAATAAAGCTAAACAAAGGAAAATAAGGTCAGGAACGTGACACTAGGTGTATTGATACACCATCCAAAGTGTAATTAATAACTTCACCATGCTCAAAGGGATATTCAATGTCTGCTTTTTTATTTTTACCCATCTACCAACAGGTGCCCTTCTTTGAGGCATTGGAAAACCTCCCTGGTCTTTGTCGTTGAATCTGTGCTTTAAATCGACTGGGGGACCTTACAGATAATTGTGTGTGGGGTACAGAGAGGAGGTATTAACACTCATTGAGTCCATGCAACTTATGTGACTTGTTAATCACATTTTTACTCCCAAAGGGGTTGAATACATTTCATGTTTTAAAAAAAATCAAAAAACAGAATTCCACTTTGACATTATAGGGTATTGTGTGTAGAGGACCAGTGACAAAAATCTGAATTTTAAATTCAGGCTGTAACAACAAAGTGTGGGAGAAGTCAAGGGGTGTGAATACTTTCTGAAGGCACTGTAGACCTAGACGTCCACTGTATGATATGAATATTACAATAATAAATATAAAGGTTGAGAAGCTTAGACCCCAAAAGACGCAGAGAGAAAAGTTAGATTTAACATCTCCGTGTTCCCCGACACCGAAATACATTTCGTTATACTTGTCAGATAGGCTACTACTGCTATACAGATATAGGGGTACAGGAAGAGGCAAATTAATGCATTTTCTATCAGAATGTTATAAAGATAATCATTTAATATTGTTAGATTAAATGAGGTGTAAAACATTCTTCCTCATCTCAAGTTCAACTGTTGGAGTCTGTTGGAGCGTTGGTGAGCACTGCCTTCATAGGCCTGCAGTAGCTAAGCCTAATAATAGAAGTACCACACAAAAACTTTGCAAAAGTTTAACTTCATCAGGGTAAAATCAAAAGTCAAGTCATTGTTTATAGGGAAAATACGAACAGGTTCTTATATTGAAACCAATATATTGAGCTGAGCTCAAAATCATACCTCAGCTGACATGAAGTGTAGCTCTCCCAACATCTCTCAAGCTCAACTGGAGCACTGGGCCAGCCACTCTTAAATAGCACCCGGGCCAGCCACTCTTAAATAGCACCCGGGCCAGCCACTCTTAAATAGCACCCGGGCCAGCCACTCTTAAATAGCACCCGGGCCAGCCACTCTTAAATAGCACCCGGGCCAGCCACTCTTAAATAGCACCCGGGCCAGCCACTCTTAAATAGCACCCGGGCCAGCCACTCTTAAATAGCACCCGGGCCAGCCACTCTTAAATGGCACCCGGGCCAGCCACTCTTAAATAGCACCCGGGTTCAGCCACTCTTAAATAGCACCCGGGTTCAGCCACTCTTAAATAGCCCCTGGGCCAGCCACTCTTAAATAGCCCCTGGGCCAGCCACTCTAAAATGGCACCCGGGCCAGCCACTCTTAAATGGCACCCGGGCCAGCCATTCTTAAATATCTCCTTGGGCCAGCCACTCTAAAATATCTCCTTGGGCCAGCCACTCTAAAATATCTCCTTGGGCCAGCCACTCTTAAATATCTCCTTGGGCCAGCACAGGTGAAACACCTTCCGACTAACGAGATGGCAACCAGCACAGGTGAAACACCTTCCGACTAACGAGATGGCAACCAGCACAGGTGAAACACCTTCCGACTAACGAGATGGCAACCAGCACAGGTGAAACACCTTCCGACTAACGAGATGGCAACCAGCACAGGTGAAACACCTTCCGACTAACGAGATGGCAACCAGCACAGGTGAAACACCTTCCGACTCACGAGATGGCAACCAGCACAGGTGAAACACCTTCCCACTAATGAGATGGCAACCAGCACAGGTGTAACACATAATGACTGACGAGGTGACACCAATCTGTACGCCCTACGTGCTAAAATGCTTTACGTGCTAAAAAGTCCAACCTCAAAACATAAATGGAAAAATCTTAACCTGTAACGGTAGCTCCCTCCTAAAACATGGCTCTGTTTACTTTGTCCAGATCTTATCAGAACTCAATCTTGAGTTATTTCCTGAAAGCCTCTACTGCTGTTCTATTTTCTCTTGCCCATCTTTGGGTCAACTACAGAGATATGGTAGCACTGGTACCCTGGTTCAACTAGCTACAGAGATATGGTAGCACTGGTACCCTGGTTCAACTAGCTACAGAGATATGGTAGCACTGGTACCCTGGTTCAACTAGCTACAGAGATATGGTAGCACTGGTACCCTGGTTCAACTAGCTACAGAGATATGGTAGCACTGGTACCCTGGTTCAACTAGCTACAGAGATATGGTAGCACTGGTACCCTGGTTCAACTAGCTACAGAGATATGGTAGCACTGGTACCCTGGTTCAACTAGCTACAGAGATATGGTAGCACTGGTACCCTGGTTCAACTAGCTACAGAGATATATGGTAGCACTGGTACCCTGGTTCAACTAGCTACAGAGATACGGTAGCACTGGTACCCTGGTTCAACTAGCTACAGAGATATGGTAGCACTGGTACCCTGGTTCAACTAGCTACAGAGATATAGTAGCACTGGTACCCTGGTTCAACTAGCTACAGAGATATATGGTAGCACTGGTACCCTGGTTCAACTAGCTACAGAGATATGGTAGCACTGGTACCCTGGTTCAACTAGCTACAGAGATATGGTAGCACTGGTACCCTGGTTCAACTAGCTACAGAGATATGGTAGCACTGGTACCCTGGTTCAACTAGCTACAGAGATATATGGTAGCACTGGTACCCTGGTTCAACTAGCTACAGAGATATGGTAGCACTGGTACCCTGGTTCAACTAGCTACAGAGATATGGTAGCACTGGTACCCTGGTTCAACTAGCTACAGAGATATGGTAGCACTGGTACCCTGGTTCAACTAGCTACAGAGATATGGTAGCACTGGTACCCTGGTTCAACTAGCTACAGAGATATATGGTAGCACTGGTACCCTGGTTCAACTAGCTACAGAGATACGGTAGCACTGGTACCCTGGTTCAACTAGCTACAGAGATATGGTAGCACTGGTACCCTGGTTCAACTAGCTACAGAGATATAGTAGCACTGGTACCCTGGTTCAACTAGCTACAGAGATATATGGTAGCACTGGTACCCTGGTTCAACTAGCTACAGAGATATGGTAGCACTGGTACCCTGGTTCAACTAGCTACAGAGATATGGTAGCACTGGTACCCTGGTTCAACTAGCTACAGAGATATGGTAGCACTGGTACCCTGGTTCAACTAGCTACAGAGATATATGGTAGCACTGGTACCCTGGTTCAACTAGCTACAGAGATATGGTAGCACTGGTACCCTGGTTCAACTAGCTACAGAGATATGGTAGCACTGGTACCCTGGTTCAACTAGCTACAGAGATATATGGTAGCACTGGTACCCTGGTTCAACTAGCTACAGAGATACGGTAGCACTGGTACCCTGGTTCAACTAGCTACAGAGATATGGTAGCACTGGTACCCTGGTTCAACTAGCTACAGATATATGGTAGCACTGGTACCCTGGTTCATCTAGCTACAGAGATATGGTAGCACTGGTACCCTGGTTCATCTAGCTACAGAGATATGGTAGCACTGGTACCCTGGTTCAAATAGCTACAGATATAAACTAGCTACAGCAAAGAGCACCAACACAGCAACACTTGATTATTATATAGAACAGAAGTGCTTGTTTAGACATTGCTTTGTATCCTAGAGACTTACTTGACTCTGTCTTCAGTTTATACTGATAAATCATTAGCATTAGCACTGTATCTGTTGCTTACGCTGCAAATCAATTGATGTGCTGCCGGATGCACAGTGTTCACTACACAGCTGTAATACAGTATGTCTGAGACCATGTGCAGTGCAAACTAGGCAATTACTGTAAATGGAGAATACTTTAATAAAATACATTTATCTGTCCCTATAGAGGATGCTGGGAGTATGTTCCCCTAACCTCACAGCTGCAGAGGCTCCCATATGTATTTGAGGGGGAAGACCTAAGTGTGGCCATCATGGTTGGCTCCAGCCTACTACCCGCTAAAGTGACGTAAAATGTTAATCAACTCACGTTCCCGTTGGTATTGATGACGTCAGAGGGTTATTACATTTACTCAAGTTATGGTGTGACATCTGGATACCAGGCACATTTCAACATCCAGCTGACAATATATACACTGAGGGGACAGAACATTAGGAACACCTTCCTAATATTGCATTGCACCCGCTTTTGCCCTCAGAACAGACTCAGTTCATCTGGGCATGGGACTCTACAAGGTGTCGAAAGCGTTCCAAAGGGATGCTGGCCCATGTTGACTCCAATGCTTCCCTTGTGTCAAGTTGGCTGGATGTCCTTTGGGTGGTGGACGTTTCTTAATACACACGGGTAACTGTTGAGCGTGGGAAAACCCTGCAGTGTTGCAGTTCTTGACACAAACCGATGCTCCTGGCACCTACTACCATGCCCCGTTCAAAGGCACTTAAATCTTTTGTTTTGCCCATTCACCCTCTGAATGGCAAACATCCACAATCCATGTCTCAAGTGTCTCAAGGCTTAACAATCCTTCTTTAACCTGTCTCCTCCCCTTCATCTACACTGATTGAAGTTGAGTTAACAGGTGACATCAGTAAGGGATCATAGCTTTCACCGAGTCGGTCTGTCATGTTAAGAGATGGTGGTTCCTAATGTTTTGTACACTCAGTGTATAAAAGGTATTGCTTTTACAAAAGAGCTGTTTGAACCATTTGAGACGGTCTCTTGTACACTCAAACTTCATAAAACATTCGAATTGGACCAGCTCGTTGGTACGTGTTAAGATCACACGGTGCGAGCAGCAGGCTCTCGACATCCGCAGGTCCCCTTTTTTAACGTTATTTAGAAAAGTGCACGATATCTGTGAGACTTCTATTTGTTTGCTGTAATACAAATGCAATGCAGAGAGATTAAAAAGACGACACCACGATGACGTTCCTGCTCGTCCAGATGCTCAATAAACATCAGATCCAGAGTTTTACTGCTGTCTACAGCGTTGTCTGGGCCCGTGGCCAATCTGATATGGAGACCATGAGATAATCCAGAGGACAACACAGCAGTTTGTGGGGTAGGCTGAATAAAAAGCCATATCTCAGACTGGCCAATAAAATAAAAAATAAAAAAAGATTACGATGGGCCAAAGAACACAGACATTGGACAGAGATATGGCTTTTTCTTTGCAACTCTGCCTAGAAGGCCAGCATCCCGGAGTCGCCTCTTCACTGTTGACGTTGAGACTGGTGTTTTGTGGGTACTATTTAATGAAGCTGCCAGTTGAGGGGACTTGTGAAGCATCTGTTTCTCAAACTAGACACTCTACTGTACTTGACCTCTTGCTCAGTTGTGCACCAGGGCCTCACTCGTCTTTCTATTCTGGTTAGAGCCGGTTTGCGCTGTTCTGTGATGGAAGTAGTACACAGCGTTGTACAAGATCTTCAGTTTCTTGGCAATTTTTCGCATGGAATAGCCTTCATTTCTCAGAACAAGAATAGACTGCTGAGTTTCATCAGAAAGTTATTTGTTTCTGGCCATTTTGAGCCTGTAATCAAACCCACAAATGCTGATGCTCCAGATACTTAACTAGTCTAAAGAAGGCCAGTTTTATTGCTTCTTTAATCAGAACAACAGTTTTCAGCCGTGCTAACATAATTGCAAAAGGGTTTTCTAATGATCAATTTGCCTTTTATAAACTTGGATTAGCTAACAAAACGTGCCGTTGGAACACAGGAGTGATGGTTGCTGATAATGGGCCTCGGTACACCTATGTAGATATTCCATAAAAAATGTGCCGTTTCCAGCTACAATAGTCATTTACAAGATTAACACTGTATTTCCGATCAATATGATGTTGTTTTAATGGACAAAAAAAGGTGCTTTTCTTTCAAAAACAAGGACATTTCTAAGTGACCCAAAACTTTTGAACGGTAGTGTACATACCTACTCACACACACACACACACACACACACACACACACACACACACACACACACACACACGTTCACTCTTCACATAAGCTGCTGCTAATCTGTTTATTATCTCTCCTGATTGCCTAGTCACTTTTACCCCTACCTACATGTACATGTTACCTCAACTACCTCGTACATCTGCACATTGACTAGGTACCGGTACTCATTGTATATAGCCATGTTATTTCCTGATATCTCTGCACATTGACTAGGTACCGGTACTCATTGTATATAGCCATGTTATTTCCTGATATCTCTGCACATTGACTAGGTACCGGTACTCATTGTATATAGCCTTGTTATTACCTGGTATCTCTGCACATTGACTAGGTACCGGTACTCATTGTATATAGCCTTGTTATTACCTGGTATCTCTGCACATTGACTAGGTACCGGTACTCATTGTATATAGCCTTGTTATTACCTGATATCTCTGCACATTGACTAGGTACCGGTACTCATTGTATATAGCCTTGTTATTACCTGATATCTCTGCACATTGACTAGGTATCGGTACTCCTTGTATATAGCCATGTTATTACCTGGTATCTCTGCACATTGACTAGGTACCGGTACTCATTGTATATAGCCTTGTTATTACCTGGTATCTCTGCCCATTGACTAGGTATCGGTACTCATTGTATATAGCCTTGTTATTACCTGATATCTCTGCACATTGACTAGGTACCGGTACTCATTGTATATAGCCTTGTTATTACCTGGTATCTCTGCACATTGACTAGGTACCGGTACTCATTGTATATAGCCTTGTTATTACCTGATATCTCTGCACATTGACTAGGTACCGGTACTCATTGTATATAGCCTTGTTATTACCTGGTATCTCTGCACATTGACTAGGTACCGGTACTCATTGTATATAGCCATGTTATTACCTGGTATCTCTGCCCATTGACTAGGTACCGGTACTCATTGTATATAGCCTTGTTATTACCTGATATCTCTGCACATTGACTAGGTACCGGTACTCATTGTATATAGCCATGTTATTACCTGGTATCTCTGCCCATTGACTAGGTACCGGTACTCATTGTATATAGCCTTGTTATTACCTGATATCTCTGCACATTGACTAGGTACCGGTACTCATTGTATATAGCCATGTTATTACCTGGTATCTCTGCCCATTGACTAGGTACCGGTACTCATTGTATATAGCCTTGTTATTACCTGATATCTCTGCACATTGACTAGGTACCGGTACTCATTGTATATAGCCATGTTATTACCTGGTATCTCTGCCCATTGACTAGGTACCGGTACTCATTGTATATAGCCTTGTTATTACCTGATATCTCTGCCCATTGACTAGGTACCGGTACTCATTGTATATAGCCTTGTTATTACCTGATATCTCTGCCCATTGACTAGGTACCGGTACTCATTGTATATAGCCATGTTATTACCTGGTATCTCTGCCCATTGACTAGGTACCGGTACTCATTGTATATAGCCATGTTATTACCTGGTATCTCTGCCCATTGACTAGGTACCGGTACTCATTGTATATAGCCATGTTATTACCTGGTATCTCTGCCCATTGACTAGGTACCGGTACTCATTGTATATAGCCATGTTATTACCTGGTATCTCTGCCCATTGACTAGGTACCGGTACTCATTGTATATAGCCTTGTTATTACCTGATATCTCTGCCCATTGACTAGGTACCGGTACTCATTGTATATAGCCATGTTATTACCTGGTATCTCTGCCCATTGACTAGGTACCGGTACTCATTGTATATAGCCTTGTTATTACCTGGTATCTCTGCCCATTGACTAGGTACCGGTACTCATTGTATATAGCCTTGTTATTACCTGATATCTCTGCACATTGACTAGGTACCGGTACTCATTGTATATAGCCTTGTTATTACCTGGTATCTCTGCCCATTGACTAGGTACCGGTACTCATTGTATATAGCCTTGTTATTACCTGATATCTCTGCACATTGACTAGGTACCGGTACTCATTGTATATAGCCATGTTATTACCTGGTATCTCTGCACATTGACTAGGTACCGGTACTCATTGTATATAGCCATGTTATTGCCTGGTATCTCTGCCCATTGACTAGGTACCGGTACTCATTGTATATAGCCTTGTTATTACCTGGTATCTCTGCACATTGACTAGGTACCGGTACTCATTGTATATAGCCTTGTTATTACCTGATATCTCTGCACATTGACTAGGTATCGGTACTCCTTGTATATAGCCATGTTATTACCTGGTATCTCTGCACATTGACTAGGTATCGGTACTCCTTGTATATAGCCTTGTTATTACCTGGTATCTCTGCACATTGACTAGGTACCGGTACTCATTGTATATAGCCTTGTTATTACCTGATATCTCTGCACATTGACTAGGTACCGGTACTCATTGTATATAGCCTTGTTATTACCTGGTATCTCTGCACATTGACTAGGTACCGGTACTCATTGTATATAGCCTTGTTATTACCTGATATCTCTGCACATTGACTAGGTACCGGTACTCATTGTATATAGCCTTGTTATTACCTGGTATCTCTGCACATTGACTAGGTACCGGTACTCATTGTATATAGCCATGTTATTACCTGGTATCTCTGCCCATTGACTAGGTACCGGTACTCATTGTATATAGCCTTGTTATTACCTGATATCTCTGCACATTGACTAGGTACCGGTACTCATTGTATATAGCCTTGTTATTACCTGATATCTCTGCCCATTGACTAGGTACCGGTACTCATTGTATATAGCCTTGTTATTTCCTGATATCTCTGCACATTGACTAGGTACCGGTACTCATTGTATATAGCCATGTTATTACCTGGTATCTCTGCACATTGACTAGGTACCGGTACTCATTGTATATAGCCTTGTTATTACCTGGTATCTCTGCCCATTGACTAGGTATCGGTACTCATTGTATATAGCCTTGTTATTACCTGATATCTCTGCACATTGACTAGGTACCGGTACTCATTGTATATAGCCTTGTTATTACCTGGTATCTCTGCACATTGACTAGGTACCGGTACTCATTGTATATAGCCTTGTTATTACCTGATATCTCTGCACATTGACTAGGTACCGGTACTCATTGTATATAGCCTTGTTATTACCTGGTATCTCTGCACATTGACTAGGTACCGGTACTCATTGTATATAGCCATGTTATTACCTGGTATCTCTGCCCATTGACTAGGTACCGGTACTCATTGTATATAGCCTTGTTATTACCTGATATCTCTGCACATTGACTAGGTACCGGTACTCATTGTATATAGCCATGTTATTACCTGGTATCTCTGCCCATTGACTAGGTACCGGTACTCATTGTATATAGCCTTGTTATTGCCTGGTATCTCTGCCCATTGACTAGGTACCGGTACTCATTGTATATAGCCTTGTTATTACCTGATATCTCTGCACATTGACTAGGTACCGGTACTCATTGTATATAGCCATGTTATTACCTGGTATCTCTGCCCATTGACTAGGTACCGGTACTCATTGTATATAGCCTTGTTATTACCTGGTATCTCTGCCCATTGACTAGGTACCGGTACTCATTGTATATAGCCTTGTTATTACCTGATATCTCTGCACATTGACTAGGTACCGGTACTCATTGTATATAGCCTTGTTATTACCTGATATCTCTGCACATTGACTAGGTACCGGTACTCATTGTATATAGCCATGTTATTTCCTGATATCTCTGCACATTGACTAGGTACCGGTACTCATTGTATATAGCCATGTTATTGCCTGGTATCTCTGCCCATTGACTAGGTACCGGTACTCATTGTATATAGCCATGTTATTACCTGGTATCTCTGCCCATTGACTAGGTACCGGTACTCATTGTATATAGCCATGTTATTGCCTGGTATCTCTGCCCATTGACTAGGTACCGGTACTCATTGTATATAGCCTTGTTATTGTATTTATTGTGTTTCTATTTTCTTACTTTTTAACTCTGCGTTGTTGGGAAAGGGCTCATAAGTAAGCATTTCACGGTAAAGTCTACACCTGTTGTGTTCGGCGAATGTGACTTGATAACACAGTCACACCGTACGTGAAGACAGACACGCGTTGCCTGGAGTGAACACACTCACAGGAGACATAACAAATGTTATTCCTTTGTCGGCCATAAAAAATGACAGTGGATTATTTTATTTTATTTCACCTTTTATTTAACTAAGTCAGTTATGAACAAATTCTTATTTACAATGACGGCCCTAGCCTTGTTATTACCTGATATCTCTGCACATTGACTAGGTACCGGTACTCATTGTATATAGCCTTGTTATTACCTGGTATCTCTGCACATTGACTAGGTACCGGTACTCATTGTATATAGCCTTGTTATTACCTGATATCTCTGCACATTGACTAGGTACCGGTACTCATTGTATATAGCCTTGTTATTACCTGGTATCTCTGCACATTGACTAGGTACCGGTACTCATTGTATATAGCCATGTTATTACCTGGTATCTCTGCCCATTGACTAGGTACCGGTACTCATTGTATATAGCCTTGTTATTACCTGATATCTCTGCACATTGACTAGGTACCGGTACTCATTGTATATAGCCATGTTATTACCTGGTATCTCTGCCCATTGACTAGGTACCGGTACTCATTGTATATAGCCTTGTTATTGCCTGGTATCTCTGCCCATTGACTAGGTACCGGTACTCATTGTATATAGCCTTGTTATTACCTGATATCTCTGCACATTGACTAGGTACCGGTACTCATTGTATATAGCCATGTTATTACCTGGTATCTCTGCCCATTGACTAGGTACCGGTACTCATTGTATATAGCCTTGTTATTACCTGGTATCTCTGCCCATTGACTAGGTACCGGTACTCATTGTATATAGCCTTGTTATTACCTGATATCTCTGCACATTGACTAGGTACCGGTACTCATTGTATATAGCCTTGTTATTACCTGATATCTCTGCACATTGACTAGGTACCGGTACTCATTGTATATAGCCATGTTATTTCCTGATATCTCTGCACATTGACTAGGTACCGGTACTCATTGTATATAGCCATGTTATTGCCTGGTATCTCTGCCCATTGACTAGGTACCGGTACTCATTGTATATAGCCATGTTATTACCTGGTATCTCTGCCCATTGACTAGGTACCGGTACTCATTGTATATAGCCATGTTATTGCCTGGTATCTCTGCCCATTGACTAGGTACCGGTACTCATTGTATATAGCCTTGTTATTGTATTTATTGTGTTTCTATTTTCTTACTTTTTAACTCTGCGTTGTTGGGAAAGGGCTCATAAGTAAGCATTTCACGGTAAAGTCTACACCTGTTGTGTTCGGCGAATGTGACTTGATAACACAGTCACACCGTACGTGAAGACAGACACGCGTTGCCTGGAGTGAACACACTCACAGGAGACATAACAAATGTTATTCCTTTGTCGGCCATAAAAAATGACAGTGGATTATTTTATTTTATTTCACCTTTTATTTAACTAAGTCAGTTATGAACAAATTCTTATTTACAATGACGGCCCTACCCCCGTCCAAACCCTACCCCGTCCAAACCCTACCCCGTCCAAACCCTAACCCAGACGACACTGGGGCCAATTGTGCGCCGCCCTATGGGACTCCCAATCACGCCCGGTTGTGATACAGCCTAGAATCGAACCAGGGTCTGTAGTGACACCTCTAGCACTGAGATGCAGTGCCCTTATACCGCTGCGCCACTCGAGGAGCCCGATGAAGCTGAGATGAAACCAAGGATAAACACCAATCGTTAGCACAACAACAACAAAAAACACAACACTTGCATGGCCTCAAACACAAACACACAAACACACAAGCACACAAACACACAAACACATTCTCACAACCATGTGTTCTTACAGTTAGCTCATCCAGTTGAGAGCATGGATGCCTCTGCCTGTTTCCCCCCCTTTTCTCTTAAGTGGTAAATCTCTCTCTATTTAATACTGATTAGGTTTAAAGTTCTCTCTCCAGAATCCTTCCATGAGTAGGTCATGGTAAATGGTCATGTGGTGTCTCCCAGTGTGATTTTGAATATTCCTAAACGTGATAGATGGCTTTTAAAGGGGGTGGGAGGTGGAGGGGAGGTGGGGGATTGGGAAAACATGCCTCCCACTCCACAGGGCTACAGGGCTCTGCACGTCATTATCATCTGGGACAAGTTACTGGCCTGGAGAGAAAGAGAGAGATATATATTAGCGGTAATCATAGTACAAATGATTGCCGTTGTCTTGGAGACCATCCCCTCGGGATGTCATTCTGATTAATCTGGATCATGATGTCATCATCGCGTTCCCTTGACTTCTGTTTTTGATCCAGATTAAGGTAGCATGTGTAAAGTTTTACTTGGACTTTATTCCTTTTTAAAGGTGATATGTAGTTTTTTTTTTTGTTACCTGTTTTAGGTTTTGTTATCAGAATCCTTGCTACAGTATCACCATGATCAGCACTGCATCAACATGACGGGGAATGTGGTAGTACAGTAGGGGCGGCGCCCACCCGTGTAGGGGCGGCGCTCACCCGCGGAGGGGCGGCGCTCACCCGCGGAGGGGCGGCGCTCACCCGCGGAGGGGCGCCGCTCACCCGCGGAGGGGCGCCGCTCACCCGCGGAGGGGCGCCGCCCACCCGCGTAGGGGCGCCGCTCACCCGCGGAGGGGCGCCGCTCACCCGCGGAGGGGCGCCGCCCACCCGCGGAGGGGCGCCGCCCACCCGCGGAGGGGCGCCGCCCACCCGCGGAGGGGCGCCGCTCACCCGCGGAGGGGCGCCGCTCACCCGCGGAGGGGCGCCGCCCACCCGCGTAGGGGCGCCGCCCACCCGCGGAGGGGGCGCCGCCCACCCGCGGAGGGGGCGCCGCTCACCCGCGTAGGGGCGCCGCTCACCCGCGTAGTGGGCGCCGCTCACCCGCGTAGTGGGCGCCGCTCACCCGCGTAGTGGCGCCGCTCACCCGCGTAGGGGCGCCGCTCACCCGCGTAGGGGGCGCCGCTCACCCGCGTAGGGGGCGCCGCTCACCCGCGTAGGGGGCGCCGCTCACCCGCGTAGGGGGCGCCGCTCACCCGCGTAGGGGCGCCGCTCACCCGCGTAGGGGGCGCCGCTCACCCGCGTAGGGGGCGCCGCTCACCCGCGTAGGGGGCGCCGCTCACCCGCGTAGGGGGCGCCGCTCACCCGCGTAGGGGGCGGCGCTCACCCGCGTAGGGGGCGGCGCCCACCCGTGTAGGGGGCGCTGCTCACCCGTGTAGGGGCGGCACCCACCCGTGTAGGGCCTCCCTTTTGACCTCAATTTCATCTCTCTTGTCTTTTCTTTCTCCGATTACCTGGCCTACAACTCAACCTTTTCAACGACACTGCAAGATGTGATTTACACAGAAACACGTCCATTCACACTAGTGAAACAATGGTCCACACTCCACCTCCAGACAGAGACATCATTTGGTTTAGTTTGAAGAACCATCAACTACTACGGAACCTTTTATTTCGTCTGCCAGAGTAATGAACCGTAATCATTACCAGCACACAACTGTTAAGACGTGACTATGAGCAATATGTCAGCCATTCGGTTGTATAATATATCGCTCTGTTTGTGATGTTTTATGTTTTAAGTACTTTCCCTGGCAGCTTTGAGTCTAACCATGTGATTCTTTTAAAAAGAAAACATCACTTGACCAGAAACCTTTTTGTAAAAATGGAGACCGTAAGATCTCACTGTTCCTGGATTTGAACTATGTGACCTGAACTATGTGACCTGAATGTGTGTTATTTCAAGGGGTGCCAGAACTCACTGTTCCTAGATGTGTGTTTCAGGTGCTGTTCATGAAGTTCGATTTTTAGGGTTAATTCTTGTCAATTATCCCTTCTTTTTGTCAATTAAGGTAGTCCAGGAACTGCCTGAAGATGTTGAAACCTCAGGCAAAATAGGGACCCGAGCTAGATTGACCCTAGCACTTTTCAAATCTACACCCCCAAACCATTCCTCTCATTTCTCCTGGTCTTTTTAGAACTGCGATGGGAGGAGGCCAGGTGAAAGTTAGTAATTACTCAATGGAACTCATCTTTCCAGATTCTATAGAGTCAATTATTTTTCCATGCACGCCTCCCCCTACGACTGGCTAACTTCTAGATTTGTCTTGCTTTTTGTTTTTTCAGGGTCGTTGAAGCTAAGCAGACCATTTGTTGAAATGCAGGTTTGCTTGTTTTGTTTTTTTGTTAAAGGGAATACGTGGTAAGGTCAGGAAAGGGGTTGGTTTTGAATTTGTAATTTGATTTTTTTATTTTTTTATTCCCTTTGCGAATGGTGAATATTATTCCGTTTTTCATTACGTATAATGCCTTGTGTAGATGGTCAGCAGGCTGAGCTGGCGTAGCTATAAAGAAGTAAATAGTAATTTGAATCAAAACAATGTATCTCAACGATTTGTTTGACACTAGCGTCTCGTAAATGTGGAAAATCGACGTTGTCTGAAGTGAACTTTCTCCTTAGCTCTGTCTCACGCAGAAACCTTGCAGACGGGATATTTTACAGTCTGGGCCACGTATACAAACTGAGCATGCTGCTTTCTGGGGACATTCGTCTACTATTCCATTTTGGTCATTTAGCAGACACCCTTATCCAGAACGACTTAGTCTGTGAATTCAACATCTTTTCTGTTTTTACGTTTTTATTCGACCTGAACTAACTTAACTTAGCAGGTGTAGAATAAATGCCTGGGCTGAATTTCTTTCTGGTCCTGACGAAAGAAAGAAATCAACTGTCGGTGGAAGTTCTCTTCTGCGCTGTTCAACCCATCCAGTAAATGTGAAGGAGGACTTAAGATGGAGTGTTGGCGTTCTCAACATCTAAATGTGAAAGTCAGCTACAGGCTCTCTATTCCATTTCCCCCGGGAAAAACCGGACTTATCCAGTTGTTTCTGACCCTGCTGAGTGTAGCTGACAACCGATATATAATGATGATGATTTCCACAACTTTCTCACTACCATACTGGGGGTTGTGATTTGGTCATGTATTTTTCTTCATTTTAGGACACTAGTGGTGTCAACACCAGCCCCCTGTGTTGAAGGCCTCAGGGTTAAGCCACACAGGAACGTCTGGGGCTTGTGTTGACCACCCATACTGCACCCTCAACCTCTTTTGGGATTTATTTGGTCCCCTGCAGTAAAATGAGCCTTGTCCAACCCACTTTTAAGACATGCTTTTAAAACGATAAGGTTTTACAGGTGATATTCATCTACTGCTTTCACCTTGAGTTTTAGTGGTCCTTTCCTGTTGGGCGTTTGGTCTCACCAGCTATTAGACTTGTGGGATTGGGTCAGTCGTGGCTACTGTAGTATAATACGAATAGAAACTGCATCCTCATTGAACATGATTTGCGCTGCACTACCGACAGTGGTGTGTGGCATCCTTGCATTTGATGGCACCAAGCACTTCTGTATTTGGTTGATCAGTGAGGTGTCCGTACAAACAAATAGGTTCAAGACGGAGTAAGCTAGGTGTCTTTGCATTGTGTCACTACTCCAAATGGACAGGACAGGTCACTACTCCAGTGACAGTGGGCAGGGCAGGTCGCTACTCGAGTGACAGTGGGCAGGGCAGGTCGCTACTCCAGTGACAGTGGGCAGGGAAGGTCGCTACTCCAGTGACAGTGGGCAGGGCAGGTCGCTACTCCAGTGACAGTGGGCAGGGCAGGTCACTACTCCTGTGACAGTGGGCAGGGCAGGTCACTACTCCTGTGACAGTGGGCAGGGCAGGTCGCTACTCCAGTGACAGTGGGCAGGGCAGGTCGCTACTCCTGTGACAGTGGACAGGGTACATTGTGTGATGTTAATATTGGACTCCATGAGTGTTAGCTGTGGTAATATCAGTCAGTGTTTAATATCAAAATGAGTTCCCCACTTGTTGTTGCAGCCTGATGGGCTACCATCATCATGTTCTCCCTGTGATTTACAACCAGACCTTTTAAAGCTGCACCATAAAACACATAGACTGTCAGTGGTTGGACTCCAGTGGGATGAAATTAGTTTTGTCCTTGAAATACTCAATGGTCCCATATTCTCCTGAAGTCCTAAATGACACCATGTTCCCATTATAGTGCACTACTTTTGACCAGGGCCCATAGCGCTCTGGTCAAAAGTAGTGCATTAAAATAGGGAATAGGGTGCTATTTGGAATGCCTCCACCGTAGACATCATGAACTCATAAGGGCGGTAGGTAGCCTAGTGGTTAGAGCGTTGGTCCACATACCGAATGGTGGCTAGTTCAAATCCATGATCTGACGAGGTGAAATATCTGTCTGTGCTCCAGGGTCGCCGTCAATTTCTCCAGAGTTGCTGTTGATAATGTGTGACCCTGGCCGTGACCCCACCCTCGGAGGGAGTTGGGATTTGCACAAAAAAAAAACATTTCCAAAAGCACAGCTGTACATGTGGTGTTGAAATCATTGTAGACTTATTATTATCATAAATCATTGTATGCTCGTTTTCCAGTAACCCATGTTCCCTAAGTGTTATAAAATCTCACTTTGGTTTTCTTCCTCAACTTCTTGGCTCACTGTATAGTAGATTACATCACTGTATAGTAGATTACATCGCTGTATAGTAGATTACATCGCTGTATAGTAGATTACATCGCTGTATAGTAGATTACATCGCTGTATAGTAGATTATATCATTTTGTGTTTAAAGAGCAACTGAAGGCAATAAACAATTTATCTGGTAGAAAACAGCCTGTATGGCATCCATATTAGTAAAACATTATAGAATCCAGTGTCAAAATAGACTACAAAGTGTAAATAGGATAATTCTGGTCTTAAATTCAGTCTCGTCCAAAACTGAGATTTGCGAGATACAGTAATTAGTAAAAAAAAAAATGGTATGTCACGGAATGAAGGGTTACCGTAACAGTTTTCCTTGGGTTGGGTTTATTTCAATAATGCTAGTTACATGGGCTAGTTAGGGACCATCAGTAAATTACACAATGTACACGGGCTAGTTAGGGACCATCAGTAAATTACACAATGTACATGGGCTAGTTAGGGACCATCAGTAAATTACACAATGTACATGGGAAAATATTTGTAGATGTCAATACCTCCAAATTTCAATAACATAGCCCCTTTACATGGCAGATTTTAGGCACTGTGATAAGTGGCTGTACAGTAACATACTATAAATGACGTCAGAGCTCAGGCTCTGCTAATTGGGCGACTTGCAAATGTTTTGTTGTCTGAGTGAGGGAAATGCTGTCAATTTTTTTATGTATGTAATTTATCAGATACTCTTATCCAGAGAGACTTACAAGAGCAATTCGTGTTAAGTGCCTTGCTGAAGGGCACATCGGCAGATTTCACCTAATCGGTGGCTTGGGGATTCAAACCGCGACCTTTCGGTTACTGGCCCAACGTTCTTAACCACTAGGCTACCTGCTGTAAATTAAGAAGACTCGATGTAGTCCAAATGTGCACTTCACATTTCCGAATCATAAAACTGATGGAATATATAGTTCAACGTTTATGATCACTATGGTTGATGTACAGTTACCAGATGACATGGTGTCATACCCTGGGTTGTCCTGAACAGAATGAGCCTGTTTGATGTACAGTTACCAGATGACATGGTGTCATACCCTGGGTCGTTCTGAACAGAATGAGCCTGTTTGATGTACAGTTACCAGATGACATGGTGTCATACCCTGGGTGTTGTACAGTTACCAGATGACATGGTGTCATACCCTGGGTCGTTCTGAACAGAATGGGCCTGTTTGATGTACAGTTACCAGATGACATGGTGTCATACCCTGGGTGTTGTACAGTTACCAGATGACATGGTGTCATACCCTGGGTTGTTCTGAACAGAATGGGCCTGTTTGATATACAGTTACCAGATGACATGGTGTCATACCCTGGGTCGTTCTGAACAGAATGAGCCTGTTTGATGTACAGTTACCAGATGACATGGAGTCATACCCTGGGTCGTTCTGTACAGAATGAGCCTGTTTGATGTACAGTTACCAGATGACCAGGTGTCATACCCTGGGTCGTTCTGAACAGAATGAGACGATGTTTGATGTACAGTTACCAGATGACATGGTGTCATACCCTGGGTCGTTCTGAACAGAATGAGCCTGTTTGATGTACAGTTACCAGATGACATGGAGTCATACCCTGGGTCGTTCTGAACAGAATGAGCCTGTTTGATGTACAGTTACCAGATGACATGGAGTCATACCCTGGGTCGTTCTGAACAGAATGAGCCTGTTTGATGTACAGTTACCAGATGACATGGTGTCATACCCTGGGTCGTTCTGAACAGAATGAGCCTGTTTGATGTACAGTTACCAGATGACATGGAGTCATACCCTGGGTCGTTCTGAACAGAATGAGCCTGTTTGATGTACAGTTACCAGATGACATGGAGTCATACCCTGGGTCGTTCTGAACAGAATGAGCCTGTTTGATGTACAGTTACCAGATGACATGGTGTCATACCCTGGGTCGTTCTGAACAGAATGAGCCTGTTTGATGTACAGTTACCAGATGACATGGAGTCATACCCTGGGTCGTTCTGAACAGAATGAGCCTGTTTGATGTACAGTTACCAGATGACATGGTGTCATACCCTGGGTCGTTCTGAACAGAATGAGCCTGTTTGATGTACAGTTACCAGATGACATGGTGTCATACCCTGGGTCGTTCTGAACAGAATGAGCCTGTTTGATGTACAGTTACCAGATGACATGGTGTCATACCCTGGGTCGTTCTGAACAGAATGAGCCTGGTTGTTGTACAGTTACCAGATGACATGGTGTCATACCCTGGGTCGTTCTGAACAGAATGAGCCTGGTTGTTGTACAGTTACCAGATGACATGGCGTCATACCCTGGGTCGTTCTGAACAGAATGAGCCTGTTTGATGTACAGTTACCAGATGACATGGAGT
>NW_024059389.1:10000-36600 GCF_016432855.1 Salvelinus namaycush | reverse complement strand
GGGATGGAGACGGGATAGCGAGTGAGAGAGAGCAGGAGAAGGGAAGAGAGAGGGATGGAGGCAGGGATAGCGAGTGAGAGAGAGCAGGAGAAGGGAAGAGAGAGAGAGGGATGGAGGCAGGGATAACGAGTGAGAGAGAGCAGGAGAAGGGAAGAGAGAGAGAGGGATGGAGGCAGGGATAGTCAGTGAGAGAGAGCAGGAGAAGGGAAGAGAGAGAGGGAATGAGGCAGGGATAGCGAGTGAGAGAGAGAAGGAGAAGGGAAGAGAGGGATGGAGAAATGAAAAGGTAGTTGAGTCACTAGGTCAGTTGAGGTATTTCAGTCTCCAACTGTTTCATTAGTATGACATTTTCTTCTTCCTCTTTTTTCTCCTCCTTCCTCTCCTCCTTCCCTCCCTCCTTCCTCTTCTCCTCCTTCCCTCGCTCCTTCCTCTTCTCCTCCTTCCTCCCTCCTTCCTGTCCTCCTTCCCTCGCTCCTTCCTCTTCTCCTCCTTCCCCCCTCCTTCCTCTCCTCCTTCCCTCCCTCCTTCCTCTTCTCCTCCTTACCTCCCTCCTTCCTCTCCTCTTTCCCTCCCTCCTTCCTCTTCTCCTCCTTCCCCCCTCCTTACTCTCCTCCTTCCCTCCCTCCTTCCTCTTCTCCTCCTTCCCTCCCTCCTTCCTCTCCTCCTTCCCTCGCTCCTTCCTCTTCTCCTCCTTCCCCCCTCCTTCCTCTCCTCCTTCCCTCCCTCCTTCCTCTTCTCCTCCTTCCCCCCTCCTTCCTCTCCTCCTTCCCTCCCTCCTTCCTCTTCTCCTCCTTACCTCCCTCCTTCCTCTCCTCTTTCCCTCCCTCCTTCCTCTCCTACTTCCCTCCCTCCTTCCTCCTCTCCTTCCCTCATTTCTTCCTCTCCTCCTTCCCTCCCTCCTTCCTCTTCTCCTCCTTCCCCCCTCCTTCCTCTCCTCTTTCCCTCCCTCCTTCCTCTCCTACTTCCCTCCCTCCTTCCTCTTCTCCTTCCCTCCCTCCTTCCTCTTCTCCTCCTTCCCCCCTCCTTCCTCTCCTCCTTCCCTCCCTCCTTCCTCTTCTCCTCCTTACCTCCCTCCTTCCTCTCCTCTTTCCCCCCCTCCTTCCTCTCCTCCTTCCCTCCCTCCTTCCTCTTCTCCTCCTTCCCTCCCTCCTTCCTCTCCTCCTTCCCTCGCTCCTTCCTCTTCTCCTCCTCCCCCCCTCCTTCCTTTCCTCCTTCCCTCCCTCCTTCCTCTTCTCCTCCTTCCCCCCTCCTTCCTCTCCTCCTTCCCTCCCTCCTTCCTCTTCTCCTCCTTCCCTCCCTCCTTCCCTCCTTCCCTCCCTCCTTCCTCTTCTCCTCCTTCCCTCCCTCCTTCCTCTTCTCCTCCTTCCCTCCTCCTTCCTCTCCTCTTTCCCTCCCTCCTTCCTCTCCTCCTTCCCCCCTCCTTCCTCTCCTCCTTCCCTCCCTCCTTCCTCTTCTCCTCCTTACCTCCCTCCTTCCTCTCCTCTTTCCCTCCCTCCTTCCTCTCCTACTTCCCTCCCTCCTTCCTTTTCTCCTTCCCTCATTCCTTCCTCTCCTCCTTCCCTCCCTCCTTCCTCTTCTCCTCCTTCCCCCTCCTTCCTCTCCTCCTTCCCTCCCTCCTTCCTCTTCTCCTCCTTACCTCCCTCCTTCCTCTCCTCTTTCCCCCCCTCCTTCCTCTCCTCCTTCCCTCCCTCCTTCCTCTTCTCCTCCTTCCCTCCCTCCTTCCTCTCCTCCTTCCCTCGCTCCTTCCTCTTCTCCTCCTTCCCCCCTCCTTCCTCTCCTCCCGCCCTCCCTCCTTCCTCTTCTCCTCCTTCCCCCCTCCTTCCTCTCCTCCTTCCCTCCCTCCTTCCTCTTCTCCTCCTTCCCCCCTCCTTCCTCTCCTCCTTCCCTCCCTCCTTCCTCTTCTCCTCCTTCCCTCCCTCCTTCCTCTTCTCCTCCTTCACCCCTCCTTCCTCTCCTCCTTCCCTCCTTCCTTCCTCTTCTCCTCCTTCCCTCCCTCCTTCCTCTTCTCCTCCTTCCCCCCTCCTTCCTCTCCTCCTTCCCTCCCTCCTTCCTCTTCTCCTCCTTCCCCCCTCCTTCCTCTCCTCCTTCCCTCCCTCCTTCCTCTTCTCCTCCTTCCCTCCCTCCTTCCTCTTCTCCTCCTTCCCCCCTCCTTCCTCTCCTCCTTCCCTCCTTCCTTCCTCTTCTCCTTCCCTCATTTCTTCCTCTCCTCCTTCCTCCCTCCTTCCTCTCTTCCTTCTCTCCTTATTTTTCTCTTCCTTTCTTCCAATCCAACCACTAAGGTCTATATAACACAAGTCCTCCCTCTGTCTGTTCCACTCACTCCCTCTCTCTCTCTGTCAATTTAATTCAATTTCAATTCAAGGGGCTTTATTGGCATGGGAAACATATGTTAACATTTCCAAAGCAAATTAAATAGATAATATAAAAAAGTGAAATAAACAATAAAAATGAACAGTAATTATTTCACACAGAAGATCCCAAAAAATAAAGACATTTCAAATGTCATAATATATATATATACAATGTTGTAACGATCTACAAATAGTTAAAGTACAAAAGGGAAAATAAATAAGCATAAATATGGGTTGTATTTACAATGGTGTTTGTTCTTCACTGGTTGCCCTTTTCTTGTGGCAACAGGTCACAAATCTTGCTGCTGTGATGGCACACTGTGGTATTTCACCCAGTAGATATTGGAGTTTATCAAAATTGGGTTTGTTTTCGAATTCTTTGTGGATGTGTGTAATCTGAGGGAAATATATGTCTCTAATATGGTCATACATTTGGCAGGAGGTTAGGAAGTGCAGCTCAGTTTCCACGTCATTTTGTGGGCAGTGTGCACATAGCCTGTCTTCTCTTGAGAGCCAGGTCTACCTACGGCAACCTTTCTCAATAGCAAGGCTATGCTCACTGAGTCTGTACATAGTCAAAGCTTTCCTTAAGTTTGGGTCAGTCACAGTGGTCAGGTATTCTGCCACTGTGTACTCTCTGTTTAGGGCCCAATAGCATTCTAGTCTGTGCTGTTTTTTGTTAATTCTTTCCAATGTGTCAAGTAATTATATGTTTGTTTTCTCATGATTTGGTTGGGTCTAATTGTGTTGCTGTCCTGGGGCTCTGTGGGGTCTCTTGGTGTTTGTGAACAGAGCCCCAGGACCAGCTTGCTTAGGGGACTCTTTTCCAGGTTCATCTCTCTGTAGGTGATGGCTTTGTTATGGAAGGTTTGGGAATCACTTCCTTTTTAGGTGGTTGTTGAATTTAAATGGCACTTTTATGGATTTTGATAATTAGCGGGTGTTGACATAATTCTGTTCTGCATGCATTATTTGGTGTTTTACATTGTACACTGAGGATATTTTTGAAGAATTCTGCATGCAGAGTCTCAATTTGGTGTTTGTCCCATTTTGTGAATTCTTGGTTGGTGAGCGGACCCCAGACCTCACAACCATAAAGGGCAATGGGTTCTATAACTGATTCAAGTATTTTTCGACAGATCCTAATTGGTATGTCGACTTGTATGTTCCTTTTGATGGCATAGAAGACCCCTTCTTGCCTTGTCTCTCAGATCGTTCACAGCTTTGTGGAAGTTACCTGTGGCGCTGATGTTTAGGCCAAGTTATGTATTGTTTTTTGTGTGCTCGAGGGCAACGGTGTCTAGATGGAATTTGTATTTGTGGTCCTGGCGACTGTACCTTTTCTGGAACACCATTATTTTTGTCTCTCTGAGATTTACTGTCAGGGCCCAGGTCTGGCAGAATCTGTGCAGAAGATCTAGGTGCTGCTGTAGGCCCTCCTTGGTTGGTGACAGAAGCACCAGATCATCAGCAAACAGTAGACATTTGACTTCCGAATCTAGTAGGGTGAGGCCAGGTGCTGCAGACTGTTCTAGTGCCCTCGCCAATTCATTGATATATACAGTTAAAGTCGGAAGTTTACATACACCTTAGCCAAATACATTTTAACTCAGTTTTTCACAATTCCAGATATTTAATCACCACTTTATTTAAAAAATGTGAAATGTCAGAATAATAGTAGAGGGAATGATTTATTTCAGCTTTTGTTTCTTTCATCACATTCCCAGTGGGTCAGACATTTACATACACTCAATTAGTATTTGGTAGCATTGCCTTTAAATTGTTTAACTTGGGTCAAAAGTTTCTTGTAGCCTTCCACAAGCTTCCCACAATAAGTTGGGTGAATTTTTGCCCATTCATCCTGACAGAGCTGGTGTAACTGAGTCAGGTTTGTAGGCCTCCTAGCTCGCACACGCTTTTTCAGTTCTGCCCATAAGTTGTCTATAGGATTGAGGTCAGGGCTTTGTGATGACTACTCCAATACCTTGACTTTGTTGTCCTTAAGCAACTTTGGAAGTATGCTTGGGGTCATTGTCCATTTGGAAGACCCGTTTGCGACCAAGCTTTAACTTCCTGACTGATGTCTTGAGATGTTGCTTCAATATATCCTGATAATTTTTCTCCCTCATGAAGCCATCTATTTTGTGAAGTGCACCAGTCTCTCCTGCAGCAAAGCACCCCCACAACATGATGCTACCACCCCCGTGCTTCACGGTTGGGATGCTGTTCTTCGGCTTGCAAGCCTCCCCCTTTTTCCTCCAAACATAACAATGGTCATTACGGCCAAACAGTTATATTTTTGTTTCATCAGACCAGAGGATATTTCTCCAAAAAGTTTGATCTTTGTCCCCATGTGCAGTTGCAAACCGTAGTAAGGCGGTTTTGGAGCAGTGGCTTCTTCCTTGCTGAGCGGCCTTTCAGGTTATGTCTATTTAGGACTCGTTTTACTGTCATGCACAAAGTAGATGTCCTCACCGACTTGCCAAAACTATAGTTTGTTAACAAGAAATGTGTGGAGTTGTTGAAAAACGCATTTTAATGACTCCAACCTAAGTGTGTCCGACTTCAACTGTATGTTAAAGAGGGTGGAGCTTAAGCTGTATCCCTGTCTCACCCCCCCGGCCCTGTGGAAAGAAATGTGTGTCTTTGTTTGTGTTGTTGCCAACGTCTGACAGAATCTCTGCAGAAGATCTAGGTGCTGTATGGTACCGTATGTTTCCCATGCGTTTGATCATGTAGTTCTTTGAAGTTAATTGGATAATCCAGTGGGTTCTGGTAGTCTTTGATAGTTGATTCTGTAATTGATCATGTATATGTTTTTGCTGTTTGTTCTTTGTTTTTGAGCCAAAAAGATTGGATAAGTGGTTTATACATACATTTCCAGTTTGGATAGATAACTCTTCATGTTGTTGTTTGTTTAGAGTTTTCCAATTTTCCCAGAAGTGGTTAGATTCTATGGATTCTTCAATTACATTAAGCTGATTTCTGACGTGCAGTTCCTTCTTTTTCCGTAGTGTATTTCTGTATTGTTTTAGTGATTCACCATAGTGAAGGCGTAGGCTCAGGTTTTCTGGGTCTCTATGTTTTTGGTTGGATAGGTTTTTCAATTTCTTTCTTAGGTTTTTGCATTCCTCATCAAACGATTTGTCATTGTTGTTACTTTTCTTAGGTTGTCTGCTTGACATGTTTTGATTTGATAGGGAAGTTGAGAGCTGAAATATACTGTTTACATTTTCTATTGCCAAGTTTCTATTACAGTGAAACCAAGGGAACGTTTTGTCCAGGAAATTGTCTAGAAGGAATTTAATTTGTTGTTGCCTAATAGTTTTTTGGTAGATTTCCACACTACTTTCCTTCCATCTACAGCATTTCTAAATAGTATTCAGTTCGATGCCTCATGATTGAGTATTGCTCTGTTCAAGTAGAATGTGATTTTGCTGTGATCTGATAGGGGTGTCAGTGGACTGACTGTGAACGCTCTAAGAGATTCTGGGTTGAGGTCAGTGATAAAGTAGTCTACAGTACTACTGCCAAGAGATGAGCTATAGGTGAACCTACCATAGGAGTCCCCTCGAAGCCTACCATTGACTGTACATACCCAGCGTGCGACCGAGCTGCAGGAGTTGTGACCTGTTTTTGTTGATTAACCTGTCTCGCCCAGGCGTTCCGCTAGCGGAACTCCTCCCACATTCCACTGAAAAGGCAGAGCGCGAAATTCAAAATATATTTTTTTGAAATATTTAACTTTCACACATTAACAAGTCCAATACAGCAAATGAAAGATACACATCTTGTGAATCCAGTCAACATGTCCGATTTTTTAAATGTTTAACAGCGAAAACAGCACGTATATTTATGTTAGCTCACCACCAAATACAAAGAAGGACAGACATTTTTCACAGCACAGGCAGCATGCACAAAGCCAACCTAACTAACCAAGAACCAACCAAACTAACCAAGAAACAACTTCATCAGATGACAGTCTTATAACATGTTACACAATAAATCTATGTTTTGTTCGAAAAATGTGCATATTTGAGGTATAAATCAGTTTTACATTGCAGCTACCATCACAGCTACCGTCAAAAATAGCACCGAAGCAGCCAGAGCAATTATAGAGACCAACGTGGAATAACTAAATACTCATCATAAAACATTTCTTCAAAATACACAGCGTACAGCAAATGAAAGACACAGATCTTGTGAATCCAGACAATATTTCAGATGTTCTAAGTGTTTTACAGCGAAAACACAATATAGCGTTATATTAGCTTAGCACAATAGCAAACATTACAACAGCATTGATTCAAGCCAAACATAGCGATGACGTATAAACCACCAAAAGATATTAATTTTTTCACTAACCTTCTCAGAATTCTTCAGATGACAGTCCTATAACATCATATTACACAATGCATATAGAGTTTGTTCGAAAATGTGCATATTTAGCGGCACAAATCGTGGTTATACAATGAGAAAAGTAGCAAAGCTGCCCAGAAAATGGCAGGAGAAATCTTTGAAGAGGCACCTAGTCTAATCAGTAACTATTCCAAAACTTGACTAAAAAATACAGGTTGGACAGCAATTGAAAGACAAATTAGTTCTTAATGCAATCGCTGGCTTACATTTTTAAAATTAACGTCACTTCAAGCATACAGCGTGCGCTAAAGCGAGACCGCACCATAATTCATGGCGGAATTATTATCTGACATTTGTCAACATAAGTACGAATTAACAGCATAAAGACTGCTTACTATTAGCTGAGCTTCCATCAGAATCTTGGGCAAGGTGTCCTTTCTCCAGAACAATCGTCTTTGGGTTGAAAGATGTCCTCTTGTCCTGTCGAAATAGCCGCTAATGTTAGCCACCAACTGGAGAGGTGTCCACCTCGTGAACGCGCATCACAAAGAAATCCAGGAAAATCGCAATAAACTGCTATAAACTGCTATAAGTCGGTTTAAATTAACTACCTTATGATGTCTTTAACACCTATAACGAATAAAAACATGACCGGAGATATAGAACTACTAAAACGAAAGCGTTTGCAGGACGCCATTGTGATGTCTTCATGCGTCAGGCGCACTGTTGAAAAGGACGGTCCTTCCGTTCCACGGTCCTATATAAGGTCCCAGATTGCGCAATCCACTCCATTCAAATTCTCCCCGCTTACTGACATCTAGAGGAAGGCGTATGCAGTGCATGTAGCCCCATAGCTTACATTGGGACTTATAAACTGACCCCAGAACAGGGACCTCGATTTCTGAAATCTCACTCCCTGACAGGAAATGTGCTGCAGAATGAGTTCTGTTTCACTCAGAGAAATAATTCAAACGGTTTTAGAAACTAGAGAGTGTTTTCTATCCAATAGTAATAATATTATGCATATTGTACGAGCAAGAATTGAGTATGAGGCCGTTTAAATTGGGAACGATTTTCCCCCAAAGTGTAAATAGCGCCCCCTATCATCAACAGGTTTTAAGTTGTCATAGTTGCGCCACTCTAAATACATGTTATGACACTTCTCTTGACACTGCCTTAGTGGTTTTCAAACCTCTCTCCCAGGGATCCCCAGCCATTCCATGTAGTTGAACTGCCCCACAGCTAGCACACCTGATTCAACTTGTCAACTAATCATTAAGCCCTTGAATTTTACTTGAATCAGGTGAACTAGTTTACAAGATGGTGCCAATGGAGATGGCAGTATCATGACGAAAGAAAACTTTGCAGAATTTTTTACTTTTTAACCTGTTTGGCGTGCAAGCCCGACGTCGGTACACTTATGACAACAGCCAGCTCAAAGTGCAGGGCGCGAAATTCAAAATATATATTTTTTTAATATTTAACTTTCACACATTAACAAGTCCAATACAGCATATGAAAGGTACACATCTTGTGAATCCAGCCAACATGTCCGATTTTTAAAATGTTTTACAGGGAAGACAAAATATGTAAATCTATTAGCTAACCACGTTAGCAAAAGACACCACCTTTTTTACTCCAACAGTTTTTTACTCCATCAGTAGCTATCACAAATTCGACCAAATAAAGATATAAATAGCCACTAACCAAGAAACAACTTCATCAGATGACAGTCTGATAACATATTTATTGTATAGCATATGTTTTGTTCGAAAAATTTGCATATTTCAGGTATAAATCATAGTTTACATTTCAGCTACAATCAGAAATTGCACCGAAAGCAGCCATAATATTTACAGACACCAACGTCAAATACCTAATTACTCATCATAAAACATTTCTGAAAAATACATAGTGTACAGCAATTGAAAGACAGGCATCTTGTGATTCCAGACAATATTTCCGATTTATTAAATGTTTTACAGCGAAAACAAAATGTAGCGTTATATTAGCGTAGCCACAATAGCCAGAAACACTTGGGCGCCCACGACCAGTTCACATGCACGACAGATATTAGAAATAGCATCATAAAATGTTTCTTACTTTTGGTGATCTTCCGTCAGAATGTTGGACAAGGTGTCCTTTGTCCAGAACAGTCGTTGTTCGGATCTGGAATGGCAAATTTCCCTCTTCATTTAGCATGGGCACTTGCCAGGTGGCACGGATCTCTCCAACGTCAACAAAGTCAGAGAACGGAACACGGCAAAACTCCCGAAAAAATTTAAATAATCTGATTAAACTATATTGAAAAAACATACTTTACGATGACATGTATCAAATAAAATCAGAGCCGGAGATAGTAGTCATCCATAACGGCAGCTAAAGAGAAGGCAATCCCACTGTCCAACTGGCGCTGCCAAGAGTACCGGAAATGAGGGACACGTCATACAAAGAGCTTGTATTCAAATGCAGATCAAGATAAACACGAAATTTCTTCTCTCACAGCCTCTTGACATCCAGAGGAAGGTCTATGAAGTGCAAGTAGACTCTTACGTATCATGCCCATGTATAGGCAGGAAGTTGAACAGAGCATCGATTTCAGACATTCCACTTCCTGGTCAGGAAATGTGCTGCAGAATGAGTTCTGTTTCACTCAGAGAAATAATTCAAACGGTTTTAGAAACTAGAGAGTGTTTTCTATCCAATAGTAATAATAATATGCATATTGTACGAGCAAGAATTGAGTACGAGGCCGTTTGAAATGGGCATCTTTTAACTGGCTATTCAGTACTGCCCCTTGCAGCCATAAGAAGTTAATTAGCTCAGGAAATGTTTTGTGTCTTTACATACAGCCGGGAAGAACTATTGGATATTAGAGCGGCGGTAACTCAGCAGAACAACCATCATTACGATCAGGAATACGATCCTTTGTTCACTCTCCCCAGAGTAATTTAACTTATTCCAGAGGCCGACCCAAAATGTCACCGGCGGAGGAGAGGCACTCGAGGCGGCCTGCTGGTTCGATCACCCACCGCTTCCGAGTGTATTACTCACTGATGTTCAGTCTTTAGATAGTAAAGTTGATGAGCTTAGAAGGATTTCAGACATCGGGGCCTGTAACATACTTTGTTTTCACGGAAACATGGCTCTCTCAGGATACTCTGTCGGAGTCAGTAAAGCCAGCATGATTCTCAATACATCGCGCAGACAGGAATAAATATCTCTCCGGGAAGTAGAAGGGTGGAGGGTTGTGTTTCATGGTGTAATTCTAGGATCATACAGTAACTCAAGTCAATTTGTTCACCCGACCTCACAATTAAATGCCGACCATATTATCTCCCAAGAGAATTCTCCTCCGTCATCGCCACGGCCTTTTACATCCCACCTCAAGCCAAAACCTCAACGGCCCTCAAAGAACTTCCCTGGACTTTATGCAAACTGGACACCACATACATATCCTGAGGCTGTATTAATTGTAGCTGGGGATTTTAACAAATCTGAGGACTAGGCTGCCGAAAATCTATCAACATATTGACTGTCCTACTCGCACTACCAACTCTCGACCATTGCTTTTCAAACTTACAAGGCACTCCCCCGCCCTCCTTTCGGCAAATCTGATCACGATTCTATCTTGCTCCTCCCGTCCTATAGGCAGACACTCAAACAGGAAGTGTCCGCGCTTCGTACTATTCAACGCTGATCTGACAAATCAGAATCCATGTTTCAGGATTGATTTGATCATGTGTACTGGGATATGTTCCGGATAGCGTGCGGAAATAATCTAGACGCATACACGGATACGGTGACTGAGTTCATAAGGAAGTGTAGGAGATGTTTTACCCACTGTGACTATTAAAACCTACCCTAACCAGAAACCGTGGAAAGATGGTAGCATTTGTGCGAAACTGAAAGCGCAAACCACTTCATTTAACAATGGCAATGCCACTGGTAATATGGCAGAATATAAATAGTGTAGTTATTCACTCCGCAAGGCAATCAAACAAGCTAAACGTCAGTATAGAGATAACGTGGAGTCGCAATTCAATGGCTCAGACACAAGACGTATGTGGCAGAGGCTACAGACAATCACTGACTACAAAAGGAAAACCAGCCGCATCGCAGAGACCGACGTCTTACTTCCGTACAGGCTAAACACGTTCTACGCACCCTTTGAGGATAACACAGTGCCACCGATGCAGCCCACTACCAAGGACTCTCCTTCTCCGTGGCCGACGTGAGTAAAACATTTAAACGTGTTAACCCCCGCAAGACTGCTGTCCCAGACGTCATCCCTAGCCGCGTCCTCAGAGCATGTGCAGACAAGCTGGCCTGTGTGTTTACGGGCATATTCAATCTCGCCCTATCCCAGTCTGCTGTCCCCACATGCTTCAAGATGGCCACCATTGTTCCTGTACCCAGGAAGGCAAAGGTGACTGAACTAAATGACTATCGGCCTGCAGCACTCACCTCTGTCATCATGAAGTACTTTGAGAGAATAGTCAAGGATCATATCACCTCTACCTTACCTGACACCCTTGACCCACTTCAATTTGCTTACCGCCCCAATAGATCTGCACACTGCCCTATCCCATCTGGACAAGAGGAATACTATGTAAGAATGCAGTTCATTGACTACAGCTCAGCATTCAACACCACAATAACCTCCAATCTCATCATTAAGCTCGAGGCCCTGGGTCTGAACCCCACCCTGTGCGACTGGGTCCTGGACTTCCTGATGTGCCGCTCCCAGGTGGTGAAAGTAGAAAACATCCCTTCCACTCCGCTGATCCTCAACACTGGGGCCCCACAAGGGTGCGTTCTGAGCCCTCTCCTGTACTCCCTGTTCACCCATGACTGCATGGCCATGCACGCCTCCAACTCAATCATCAAGTTTGCGGACGACACAACAGTAGAGGGCTTGATATCAAACGATGACGTGACATTCTAAAGGGAGGAGGTGAGTGTGATGCCTGGAAAACAACCTCTCTACTTAACGTCAACAAAACAAAGGAGATGATCGTGGACTTCAGGAAACAGCAGAGGGTGCACACCCCTATATACATCGAGGAGTCCACAGTGGAGAAGGTGGAAAGCTTCAAGTTCATTGGCGTACACACCACTGACAAACTGAAATGGACCACCCACACAGACAACGTGGTGAAGAAGGCGCAACAGAGCCTCTTCAACCTCAGGAGGCTGAAGAAATTTGTCTTGTCACCTAAAACCCTCACAAATTTGTACAGATGCACAATGAAAACATCCTGTGACCGCCTGATACAGCAGTTGCTTTGCCCACAACCGCAAGGCTCTCCAGAGGGTAGTGCGGTCAGCACAACTCATCACCATGGGGCAAACTACCTGCCCTCCAGGACACCTACAGCACCCGATGTCACAGGAAGGCCAAAAAGATCATCAAGGACATCAACCACCCGAGCCACTGCCTGTTCACCCTGTTATCATCCAGAAGGCGAGGTCAGTACAGGTGCGTCAAAGCTGGGAGCGAGAGACTGAAAAACAGCTTCTATCTCAAGGCCATCAGTCTGTTAAACAGCCATCACTAGCACATTAGAGGCTGCTGGCCACTTTAAGTAATGGAACACTAGTCACTTTAATAATGTTTACATATCTGGCATTACTCATCTCATATGTATATACTGTATTCTATACTATTCTACTGCATCTTAGTCCGTTCCACTCTGACATCGCTTGTCCATATATATGTAGTCTTAAATCATTCCTACTTAGATATGTGTGAATTGGGTATATGTTGTGTAATTTGTGAGATATTACTTGTTAGATATTACTGCACTGTCGGAGCTAGAAGCACAAGCATTTCGCTACACCCGCAATAACATCTGCTAACCACGTTTATGTGACCAATAACATCTGCTAATCACGTTTATGTGACAAATACAATTTTGTCACGGATCCCTCCGGGAGTTTCATTACGCACACCTGTCCCCTATTCCCACTGATTAGTACTTGTATAAGTGTGCCCTTTGGCTTCCATTGGGCTGTCGATTATTGTTACAATGTCCGTTGGTGCGTGTGAGTACCTGTGCTGTGTGAGTACCTGCGCTGTGTGTTTTGGGCTTTCGTGCCCTTGTGTTATTTATTTGCGCAGATGATTACGGGTCTCGTCCCGTGTGTTAATCATTGTGTTATTTATTCGAGGTACTCCTCGCTCTTTTGTTTTGGGTTTCTACCCTGTGTTTTATTACGTGTTTGTTTGGTCTTCGTCCCCGTGCCTTTACACGGCACGCCGTAATTTGGGCTTAATAAAAAACATCCTCCGCCTGTCTCCCGAATCATTTATACAAATTTGATTTGATTTTTGTTGGTTATGTTGTCATAGTTGTGCCTAGGGGGGTATATTGGGGAGGGAATGCTGTCACCTCCAGGCAGGTGTTTGTCCCCCTGTGTGCTGAGGGTGTCAGGTTCCTGTTCAGTTCTGGCATTTAGGTCTCCAAAGACTAGTACATGTCCCTGGGGCTGGAAAATGATTGATTTCCCCCTTCCAGGATGGAGAAGCTGTCTTCATTAAAGTTTGCAATTCTAGTGGGGGGATTTAGTTGGCACACAGGAGGACATTTTTCTCTGTTAAGATAATTTTCTTTTTGTTTTTCTTCCAAATGTAAAATGTTCCTGTTTTGACTAATTTAGTAGAGTGGGTTAGGTCTGCTCTGTATCAAATTAGCATACCCCCTGAGACTCTTCGCTGTTCCACACCTGGTAGTTTGGTGGATGGGACTACCAGCACTCTGTAACCTAGAGGGAAACCAGTTGGTCTCTCTCTCTCTCTCTCTCTCTCTCTCTCTCTCTCTCTCTCTCTCTCTCTCTCTCTCTCTCTCTCTCTCTCTCTCTCTCTCTCTCTCTCTCTCTCTCTCTCTCTCTCTCTCTCTCTCTCTCTCTCTACAATATTAACATTATTTAAATAATAATAATCACAATTGACAACAGTAACAACAATACTCATGGGTCAAAATAGCCATACATTGAACAAGACCAATAACAAAAGGTATAGAGGACATGTGCAGGTTGGTTGGTTTAGGGAAATGACACTAATTGTTTTATATTATGTCAATTTAGGGCCAGATAGCACTAGTACTTTATCTCTCTCTCTCTCTCCCTCTCTCTCTCTGTCCCCCTCTCTCTCTATTCCTCTCTCTCTGTATATATATTCCTCTTTCTCTCCACACCTCTCTCTCTCTCTGTCCCCCTCTCTCTCTTTCCACTCTATCTCTCTCTCTCTGTTTCTCTCTCTCTGTCCCCCTCTCTCTCTTTCCACTCTCTCTCTCTCTCTGTCCCCCTCTCTCTCTTTCCACTCTACCTCTCTCTCTGTCCCCCTCTCTCTCTTTCCACTCTACCTCTCTCTCTTTCTATTTTTGTGACCAAATAAATATGTCCTGAGTGAGTCTGAGTCATCAGTGCGTGTCTGCGTGTCTGTGTGCTTGTTTGTGTGTGTGTGTGTGTGTGTGTGTGTGTGTGTGTGTGTGTGTGTGTGTGTGTGTGTGTGTGTGTGTGTGTGTGTGTGTGTGTGTGTGTGTGTGTGTGTGTGTGTGTGTGCATCCATGCATGTCTGTGTGTGTGTGTGTGTGTCACAGTGCAGTGCAGTTGCTAATACACACAGCATTGCTCAGTTGAACTGACAGTATCAAACAAATCAATGCCATCATTATTCAAGCGTTCAATAAGTTCTTAGCCTGCATCCCGTTCAATAAGGCCTTAGCCCCTTATATGAGTGTTGGGTGCATTCTCGCGTGCGTGCAGACATTTTGCGTCTATGTGTGTGTCTGCATGCTTGTGAGAGAGAGAGAGAGAGAGAGAGAGAGACAGAGAGAGAGATACAGAGAGAGAGAGAGAGACAGACAGACAGACAGACAGACAGACAGACAGACAGACAGACAGACAGACAGACAGACAGACAGACAGACAGACAGACAGACAGACAGACAGACAGACAGACAGACAGACAGACAGACAGACAGTTGGATAGAGAGAGAGACAGCCAGTTGGAGAGAGAGACAGTTGGATAGAGAGAGAGACAGCCAGTTGGAGAGAGAGACAGTTGGATAGAGAGAGAGACAGCCAGTTGGAGAGAGAGACAGTTGGATAGAGAGAGAGACAGTTGGATAGAGAGAGACAGTTGGACAGACAGACAGACAGACAGACAGACAGACAGACAGACAGACAGACAGACAGACAGACAGACAGACAGACAGACAGACAGACAGACAGACAGACAGTTGGAGAGAGAGAGAGAGAGGAGCAATGCTACAGTATTACAATATGACCCTCTTATCCATTGGACTGAGGTTAATTCATTTTCCATACTGTATAACTGTTAGTCCTGTTAGTTCCTCTGTGTACCATCATGCACGTTCCTCTATATGCAGATAGTTAGCTAGCAGAGAGTAGACCATACATTCTTGAATATACAGCCATTACACCATAGACTACTAGCATATAATAGATAGTCTGTGGTGTGATTATACAGTGACGTAGCCCTTTCCTGCAGTCACATGATCAAAGCGCCCTCTAGTGGCATCATGGGTGGAATGTTATTACTTTTTAAAATAATTTCATACTTTTTTTTTTTTTTAAACACGCAAAAAAATCCAGTGTTTCTCTGTCAAACAATAGTGTTGTTTTTCAGTCTTCTGTGATGTAAATAAAGTGTAATATTGGGATGTGATGTATATAAAGTGTAATATTGGAATGCAAACTCAAAAATGGAATACATTTCAACTCTATATCTGACATGGTACAGGTAGGTGTCTTTTGTTTTTAAGCCCATAACTATGTATGTGAGGTGTATACATTTGTTTCAAAGTAGATTTGTTTAAGACTACCAAGAATCACTCTATATGACCCTGACTTAGCCCACTGCAGTTAAAGGTTCTATGTGACCCTGATTTAGCCCCCTGCAGTAAAAGGTTCTATGTGACCCTGATTTAGCCCACTGCAGTAAAAGGTTCTATATGACCCTGATTTAGCCCACTGCAGTAAAAGGTTCTATATGACCCTGATTTAGCCCACTGCAGTAAAAGGTTCTATATGACCCTGATTTAGCTCACTGCAGTTAAAGGTTCTATGTGACCCTGAATTAGCCCACTGCAGGAAAAGGTTCTATGTGACCCTGATTTAGCTCACTGCAGTAAAAGGTTCTATGTGACCCTGATTTAGCCCACTGCAGTAAAACGTTCATCAGACTAAGTCATTAACCCAGACTCAGCAGACTAACTCATTAACGCAGACTCAGCAGTAACTCATTAACCCAGACTCAGCAGACTAAGTCATTAACCCAGACTCAGCAGTAACTCATTAACCCAGACTCAGCAGACTAAGTCATTAACCCAGACTCAGCAGTAACTCATTAACCCAGACTCAGTAGACTAACTCATTAACCCAGACTCAGCAGACTAACTCATTAACCCAGACTCAGCAGACTAACTCATTAACCCAGACTCAGCAGACTAACTCATTAACCTTTTCTCAATAGGGGGTGCTGTTTTCACTTTGTAAAAATTTAGTTCCCAAATTAAACTGCCTCGTACTCAATTCTTGCTCGTACAATATGCATATTATTATTACTATTGGATAGAAAACACTCTCTAGTTTCTAAAACCGTTTGAATTATATCTGTGAGTAAAACAGAACTCAAGTTGGAGCAAACTTCCTGTGAGGAAGTGAGAAATCTGAAATCAGGCAGGCTGTTCTGGGGTCAGTTTATAAATTTGCATGTCTTCTATTGGTCGAGATGCACTGCATACGCCTTCCCCTAGATGTCAGCAAATAGTGAGAATTGGAATGGAGTTGCTACGCAGATCTGAGGCCATATAAATGGTCTTGGAACGTGGGGTGCAGTCTTTTCAACATTCGCCATGACGCAAGACAGACCTCAGGATGGCGTTCTGGAAAGCTCCCGTTATAGGCCTTAGATATATCCGGCTCTGATTTTATTCGATATAGGTGTTAAAGACATCATAATGTTGTTATTTTAAACCGAGTTATATCAGTTTATATCAGTATATTGCGATTTTCGGATATTTCTTTGTGCTGCGTTATAGTGAGTTGGGCACGTCTGGGCCACATGGCTAATGTTTACTGCTAATTCCAAAGTTGAAGGCGACAATCTACAACCGAGCAACGATTCTTTTGGACAAAGGACAACTTGCCCAAGATTCTGATGGGAGCTCATCAAAAAGTAAGAACTATTTATGATGTTAATTCGTTGTTCTGTTGAAAAATGTCAAACTCCTATTCCGCCATTAATTTCGGTGCGGTCTCGCTTTAACGCACGCTGTATGTCGTAGTAACGTTAATTTTAAAAATCTAACACAGCGGTTGCATTAAGAACTAATGTATCTTTCATTTGCTGTCCAACCTGTATTTTTTAGTCAAGTTTATGATTAGTTAATGATTAGATTAGGTGCCTCTCCCAAGATTTCTCCCGACATTTTGTTGGCAGCTTGGCTACTATTCTCATTGTATAACCACGATTTGTGCCGCTAAATATGCACATTTTCGAACAAACTCTATATGTATTGTGTAATATGATGTTATAGGACTGTCATCTGAAGAAGTTTGAGAAGGTTAGTGAAAAAATTAATATCTTTTGCTGGTTTATTCGTTATCGAATATTCGTTATTGTTGGCTTCAATCAATGCTGTTGTGTGGTTGGCTATTGTAGTAAGCTAATATAATGCTATATTGTGTTTTCGCTGTAAAACACTTAAAAAATCTGAAATATTGGCTGGATTCACAAGATCTTTGTCTTTCATTTGCTGTACGCTGTGTATTTTTCATAAATGTTTTATGATGAGTATTTAGGTAATTCACGTTGGTCTCTGTAGTTATTCTAGTTGCTTTGGTGAGAGTTGTGATGGTGGCTGCAATGTAAAACTATGATTTATACCTGAAATATGCACATTTTTCTAACAAAACATATGCTATACAATAAATATGTTATCAGACTGTCATCTGATGAAGTTGTTTCTTGGTTAGTGACTATTTATAGCTTTATTTGGTCGAAATTGTGATAGCTACCTATGCAGGAAAAAAATGATGGAGAAAAAAAAGTTGTGTCTTTTGCTATCGTGGTTAGCTAATAGAAATACATATTGTGTCTTCCCTGTAAAACATTTAAAAAATCAGAAATGATGGCTGGATTCACAAGATGTGTATCTTTCATCTGGTGTCTTGGACTTGTGATTTAATGATATTTAGATGCTAGTATTTACTTGTGACGCTATGCTAGGCTATGCTAGTCAGCTTTTTTTACTGATGGGGGTGCTCCCGGATCCGGGATTGTGATGAAGTAGAAGTTAACCCAGACTCAGCAGACTAACTCATTAACCCAGACTCAGCAGACTAATTAATTAACCCAGACTCAGTAGACTAACTCATTAACCCAGACTCAGTAGACTAACTCATTAACCCAGACTCAGCACACTAACTCATTAACCCAGACTCAGCACACTAACTCATTAACCCAGACTCAGCAGACTAACTCATTAACCCAGACTCAGCAGTAACTCATTAACCCAGACTCAGCAGTAACTCATTAACCCAGACTCAGCAGACTAACTCATTAACTCAGACTCAGCAGTAACTCATTAACCCAGACTCATCAGTAACTCATTAACCCAGACTCAGCAGACTAACTCATTAACCCAGACTCAGCAGTAACTCATTAACCCAGACTCAGCAGACTAACTCATTAACCCAGACTCAGCAGTAACTCATTAACCCAGACTCAGCAGTAACTCATTAACCCAGACTCAGCAGACTAACTCATTAACCCAGACTCAGCAGTAACTCATTAACCCAGACTCAGCAGACTAACTCATTAACCCAGACTCAGCAGTAACTCATTAACCCAGACTCAGCAGACTAACTCATTAACCCAGACTCAGCAGTAACTCATTAACCCAGACTCAGCAGACTAACTCATTAACCCAGACTCAGCAGTAACTCATTAACCCAGACTCAGCAGTAACTCATTAACCCAGACTCAGCAGACTAACTCATTAACCCAGACTCAGCAGTAACTCATTAACCCAGACTCAGCAGTAACTCATTAGCCCAGACTAAGCAGACTAACTCATTAACCCAGACTCAGCAGACTAACTCATTAACCCAGACTCAGTAGACTAACTCATTAACCCAGACTCAGCAGACTAACTCATTAACCCAGACTCAGTAGACTAACTCATTAACCCAGACTCAGCAGACTAACTCATTAATCCAGACTCAGTAGACTAACTCATTAACCCAGACTCAGCAGACTAACTCATTAGCCCAGACTCAGCAGTAACTCATTAACCCAGACTCAGCAGACTAACTCATTAACCCAGACTCAGCAGACTAACTCATTAACCCAGACTCAGCAGTAACTCAATAACCCAGACTCAGTAGACTAACTCATTAACCCAGACTCAGCAGTAACTCATTAACCCAGACTCAGCAGACTAACTCATTAACCCAGTCTCAGCAGTAACTCATTAACCCAGACTCAGCAGTAACTCATTAACCCAGACTCAGCAGTAACTCATTAACCCAGACTCAGCAGACTAACTCATTAACCCAGACTCAGCAGACTAACTCATTAACCCAGACTCAGCAGTAACTCATTAACCCAGACTCAGCAGTAACTCATTAGCCCAGACTCAGCAGACTAACTCATTAACCCAGACTCAGCAGACTAACTCATTAACCCAGACTCAGTAGACTAACTCATTAACCCAGACTCAGCAGACTAACTCATTAACCCAGACTCAGCAGACTAACTCATTAACCCAGACTCAGTAGACTAACTCATTAACCCAGACTCAGCAGACTAACTCATTAGCCCAGACTCAGCAGTAACTCATTAACCCAGACTCAGCAGACTAACTCATTAACCCAGACTCAGCAGACTAACTCATTAACCCAGACTCAGCAGTAACTCAATAACCCAGACTCAGTAGACTAACTCATTAACCCAGACTCAGCAGACTAACTCATTAACCCAGACCCAGACTTCAAATGTCATATTATGTCTATATACAGTGTTGTAAATGATGTGAAAATAGTTAATGTGCAAAAGGGAAAATAAATAAACATAAATATGGGTTGTATTTACAATGGTGTTTCTTGTAGCAACAGGTCACAAATATTGCTGCTGTTATGGCACACTGTGGCATTTCACCCAACAGATATGAGAGTTTATCAAAATTAGATTTGTTTTCAAAATTGGGTTTGTCTTTTCTCTCTGTTTGTGTATTGAAAGTGCTGAGCGTCTTGGTAAATAGGTCTACACCTGCTTTGTGACATGCACACCAATAAAATCTCACGGTTTGTTCAAATGGACTTCAGATTCGGATGTTTGTCTATTTTCCTTCAAATTTAAAATTTAAAATTTTATCCAAACATGAACACCATGGGTTTCTCTTCCTGCTGGAGCGGAACGGAGGAGCTGGTTCAGTTTTGGGCGTTAATTCCAAATGGTTCAGTTACGGATTAATGTTTGGGATAGGGTTCTGAATGGTTAAGGTAAGGGTTAAGGTTTGGGATGGGGTTCTGAATGGTTAAGGTAAGGGTTAAGGTTTGGGATAGAGTTATGACTGGTTAAGGTAAGGGATAGGGTTATGAATGGTTAAGGTAAGGGTTATGAATGGTTAAGGTAAGGGATAGGGTTATGAATGGTTAAGGTAAGGGTTATGAATGGTTAAGGTAAGGGATAGGGTTATGAATGGTTAAGGTAAGGGTTATGAATGGTTAAGGTAAGGGATAGGGTTATGAATGGTTAAGGTAAGGGTTAATGTTTGGGATAGGGTAATGAATGGTTCAGGTAAGGGTTAAGGTTTGGGATGGGGTTCTGAATGGTTAAGGTAAGGGTTAAGGTTTGGGATAGGGATATGACTGGTTAAGGTAAGGGTTAAGGTTTGGAATAGGGATATGAATGGTTAAGGTAAGGGTTAAGGTTTGGGATAGGGATATGAATGGTTAAGGTAAGGGTTAAGGTTTGGGATAGGGTTATGAATGGTTAAGGTAAGGGTTAAGGTTTGGGATAGGGATATGAATGGTTAAGGTAAGGGTTAAGGTTTGGGATAGGGTTCTGAATGGTTAAGGTAAGGGATAGGGTTATGAATGGTTAAGGTAAGGGTTATGAATGGTTAAGGTAAGGGATAGGGTTATGAATGGTTAAGGTAAGGGTTATGAATGGTTAAGGTAAGGGATAGGGTTATGAATGGTTAAGGTAAGGGTTAATGTTTGGGATAGGGTAATGAATGGTTCAGGTAAGGGTTAAGGTTTAGGAAAGGGTTCTGAATGGTTAAGGTAAGGGTTAAGGTTTGGGATAGGGTTCTGAATGGTTAAGGTAAGGGTTAAGGTTTGGGATAGGGTTATGTATGGTTAAGGTAAAGGTTAAGGTTGGGGATAGTGTTATGTATGGTTAAGGTCTGGGATAGGTGTCATGTTTTGTCTTTGATCATCATGTCTTGTCCCTGTGCTTCCCTCTGCTGGTCTTATTAGGTTCTTTCCCTCTTTCTATCCCTCTCTCTCCCCCTCCCTCTCTCCCTCTCTCGCTCTCTCTCTCTATCGTTCCGTTCCTGCTCCCAGCTGTTTCTCATTCTCCTAACTACCTCATTTACTCTTTCACACCTGTCCCCTATTTTGCCCTCTGATTAGAGTCCCTATTTCTCCCTCTGTTTTCCGCTTCTGTCCTTGTCGGATTCTTGTTTGATGTTTGCTGTTCTGTGTCCTTGTTCCGCCCTGTCGTGTTTTTGCCTTCTTCAGATGCTGCGTGTGAGCAGGTGTCTATGTCAGCTACGGCCTGTGCCTTCCTGAAGCGACCTGCAGTCTGTGGTCGCGTCTCCAGTCGTTCCTCTCTACTGACGAGAGGATTTCAGTTTCCTGTTTTGGATTTACCTAGGATAATATCCAGGAGTATCATTGTTTGTTAAAGACTGGAATAAAGACTCGGTTTCTATTAAGTCGCTTTTGGGTCCTCATTCACCAGCATAACAGAAGAATCCGACCAAGAATGGACCCAGCGACTACGGATTTTCGCAACACTGCCGTCGAGATCCAGGGAGCAATGCTCGGCAGACACGAGCAGGAATTGTCTGCTGCTCGTCATGCCGTTGAGACCCTGTCCGCTCAGGTCTCCAATCTCTCAGGACAGTTTCAGAGTCTTCGTCTCGTGCCACCAGCTACTTCCTGGTCTTCCGAGTCTCCGGAACCTAGGGTTAATAACCCACCATGTTACTCTGGGCAGCCCACTGAGTGTCGCTCCTTTCTCACCCAGTGTGATATTGTGTTCTCTCTCCAGCCCAACACATACTCAAGAGAGAGAGCTCGGATCGCTTACGTCATATCACTCCTTACTGGTCGGGCTCGGGAGTGGGGCACAGCTATCTGGGAGGCAAGGGCTGAGTGTTCTAACGTTTATCAGAACTTTAAAGAGGAGATGATACGGGTTTTTGATCGTTCAGTTTTTGGGAAGGAGGCTTCCAGGGCCCTGGCTTCCCTATGTCAAGGTGATCGATCCATAACGGATTACTCTATAGAGTTTCGCACTCTTGCTGCATCCAGTGACTGGAACGAGCCGGCGTTGCTCGCTCGTTTTCTGGAGGGACTCCACGCTGAGGTTAAGGATGAGATTCTCTCCCGGGAGGTTCCTTCCAGCGTGGACTCTTTGATTGCACTCGCCATCCGCATAGAACGACGGGTAGATCTTCGTCACCGAGCTCGTGGAAGAGAGCTCGCGTTAACGGTGTTCCCCCTCTCCGCATCTCAACCATCTCCTCCCACCGGCTCAGAGACTGAGCCCATGCAGCTGGGAGGTATTCGCATCTCGACTAAGGAGAGGGAACGGAGAATCACCAACCGCCTTTGCCTCTATTGCGGTTCTGCTGGACATTTTGTCATGTCATGTCCAGTAAAAGGCCAGAGCTCATCAGTAAGCGGAGGGCTACTGGTGAGCGCTACTACTCAGGTCTCTCCATCAAGATCCTGTACTACCTTGTCGGTCCATCTACGCTGGACCGGTTCGGCTGCTTCCTGCAGTGCCTTGATAGACTCTGGGGCTGAGGGTTGTTTTATGGACGAAGCATGGGCTCGGAAACATGACATTCCTCTCAGACAGTTAGGGAAGCCCACGCCCATGTTCGCCTTAGATGGTAGTCTTCTCCCCAGTATCAGATGTGAGACACTACCTTTAACCCTCACAGTATCTGGTAACCACAGTGAGACCATTTCCTTTTTGATTTTTCGTTCACCTTTTACACCTGTTGTTTTGGGTCATCCCTGGCTAGTATGTCATAATCCTTCTATTAATTGGTCTAGTAATTCTATCCTATCCTGGAACGTTTCTTGTCATGTGAAGTGTTTAATGTCTGCTATCCCTCCTGTTTCTTCTGTCCCCTCTTCTCAGGAGGAACCTGGTGATTTGACAGGAGTGCCGGAGGAATATCATGATCTGCGCACGGTCTTCAGTCGGTCCAGAGCCAACTCTCTTCCTCCTCACCGGTCGTATGATTGTTGTATTGATCTCCTTCCGGGGACCACTCCCCCTCGGGGTAGACTATACTCTCTGTCGGCTCCCGAACGTAAGGCTCTCGAGGATTATCTGTCTGTTTCTCTCGACGCCGGTACCGTGGTGCCTTCTTCCTCTCCCGCCGGAGCGGGGGTTTTTTTTGTTAAGAAGAAGGACGGTACTCTGCGCCCCTGCGTGGATTATCGAGGGCTGAATGACATAACGGTTAAGAATCGTTATCCGCTTCCCCTTATGTCGTCAGCCTTCGAGATTCTGCAGGGAGCCAGGTTCTTTACTAAGTTGGACCTTCGTAACGCTTACCATCTCGTGCGCATCAGAGAGGGGGACGAGTGGAAAACGGCGTTTAACACTCCGTTAGGGCATTTTGAATACCGGGTTCTGCCGTTCGGTCTCGCTAATGCTCCAGCTGTCTTTCAGGCATTAGTTAATGATGTACTGAGAGACATGCTGAACATCTTTGTTTTCGTTTACCTTGACGATATCCTGATTTTTTCACCGTCACTCGAGATTCATGTTCAGCACGTTCGACGTGTACTCCAGCGCCTTTTAGAGAATTGTCTCTACGTGAAGGCTGAGAAGTGCGCCTTTCATGTCTCCTCTGTCACATTTCTCGGTTCTGTTATTTCCGCTGAAGGCATTCAGATGGATCCCGCTAAGGTCCAGGCTGTCAGCGATTGGCCCGTTCCTAAGTCACGTGTCGAGTTGCAGCGCTTTCTCGGTTTCGCTAATTTCTATCGGCGTTTCATTCGTAATTTCGGTCAGGTGGCTGCCCCTCTCACAGCTCTGACTTCTGTCAAGACTTGCTTTAAGTGGTCCGGTTCCGCCCAGGGAGCTTTTGATCTCCTCAAGAAGCGTTTTACTTCCGCCCCTATCCTTGTTACTCCTGACGTCACTAAACAATTCATTGTCGAGGTTGACGCTTCAGAGGTGGGCGTGGGAGCCATTCTGTCCCAGCGCTTCCATTCTGACGATAAGGTCCATCCTTGCGCTTACTTTTCTCATCGCCTGTCGCCATCGGAACGCAACTATGATGTGGGTAACCGCGAACTGCTCGCCATCCGCTTAGCCATAGGCGAATGGCGACAGTGGTTGGAGGGGGCGACCGTCCCTTTTGTCGTTTGGACTGACCATAAGAACCTTGAGTACATCCGTTCTGCCAAACGACTTAATGCACGTCAAGCTCGTTGGGCGTTGTTTTTCGCTCGTTTCGAGTTCGTGATTTCCTATCGCCCGGGAAATAAGAACACCAAGCCTGATGCCTTATCCCGTCTCTTTAGTTCTTCTGTGGCTTCTACCGACCCCGAGGGGATTCTCCCTGAAGGGCGTGTTGTCGGGTTGACTGTCTGGGGAATTGAGAGACAGGTAAAGCAAGCACTCACTCACACTGCGTCGCCGCGCGCTTGTCCTAGTAACCTTCTGTTCGTTCCTGTCTCTACTCGTCTGGCTGTTCTTCAGTGGGCTCACTCTGCCAAGTTAGCTGGCCACCCCGGCGTTCGGGGTACGCTTGCTTCTATTCGCCAGCGGTTTTGGTGGCCTACTCAGGAGCGGGACACGCGCCGTTTCGTGGCTGCTTGTTCGGACTGCGCGCAGACTAAGTCAGGTAACTCTCCTCCTGCCGGTCGTCTCAGACCGCTTCCCATTCCTTCTCGACCATGGTCTCACATCGCCTTAGACTTTATTACCGGTCTGCCTTCGTCTGCGGGGAAGACTGTGATTCTTACGGTTATCGATAGGTTCTCTAAGGCGGCACATTTCATTCCCCTCGCTAAGCTTCCTTCCGCTAAGGAGACGGCACAAATCATCATTGAGAATGTGTTCAGAATTCATGGCCTCCCGTTAGACGCCGTTTCAGACAGAGGCCCGCAATTCACGTCACAGTTTTGGAGGGAGTTCTGTCGTTTGATTGGTGCTTCCGTCAGTCTCTCTTCCGGGTTTCATCCCCAGTCTAACGGTCAAGCAGAAAGGGCCAATCAGTCGATTGGTCGCATATTACGCAGCCTTTCGTTTCGAAACCCTGCGTCTTGGGCAGAACAGCTCCCCTGGGCTGAGTACGCTCACAACTCGCTTCCTTCGTCTGCTACCGGGCTATCTCCGTTTCAGAGTAGTCTTGGGTACCAGCCTCCTCTGTTCTCGTCCCAGCTCGCCGAGTCCAGCGTTCCCTCCGCTCAGGCTTTTGTCCAACGTTGTGAGCGCACCTGGAGGAGGGTCAGGTCTGCACTTTGCCGTTACAGGGCGCAGACTGTGAGAGCCGCCAATAAACGTAGGATTAAGAGTCCTAGGTATTGTCGCGGTCAGAGAGTGTGGCTTTCCACTCGTAACCTTCCCCTTACGACAGCTTCTCGCAAGTTGACTCCGCGGTTCATTGGTCCGTTCCGTGTCTCTCAGGTCGTCAATCCTGTCGCTGTGCGACTGCTTCTTCCGCGACATCTTCGTCGCGTCCACCCTGTCTTCCATGTCTCCTGTGTCAAGCCTTTTCTTCGCGCCCCCGTTCGTCTTCCCTCCCCCCCCCCCGTCCTTGTCGAGGGCGCACCTATTTACAAGGTACGGAAGATCATGGACATGCGTTCTCGGGGACGTGGTCACCAGTACTTAGTGGATTGGGAGGGTTACGGTCCTGAGGAGAGGAGTTGGGTTCCATCTCGGGACGTGCTGGACCGTTCGTTGATTGATGATTTCCTTCGTTGCCGCCAGGGTTAATCCTCGAGTGCGCCAGGAGGCGCTCGGTGAGTGGGGGGGTACTGTCATGTTTTGTCTTTGATCATCATGTCTTGTCCCTGTGCTTCCCTCTGCTGGTCTTATTAGGTTCTTTCCCTCTTTCTATCCCTCTCTCTCCCCCTCCCTCTCTCCCTCTCTCGCTCTCTCTCTCTATCGTTCCGTTCCTGCTCCCAGCTGTTTCTCATTCTCCTAACTACCTCATTTACTCTTTCACACCTGTCCCCTATTTTGCCCTCTGATTAGAGTCCCTATTTCTCCCTCTGTTTTCCGCTTCTGTCCTTGTCGGATTCTTGTTTGATGTTTGCTGTTCTGTGTCCTTGTTCCGCCCTGTCGTGTTTTTGCCTTCTTCAGATGCTGCGTGTGAGCAGGTGTCTATGTCAGCTACGGCCTGTGCCTTCCTGAAGCGACCTGCAGTCTGTGGTCGCGTCTCCAGTCGTTCCTCTCTACTGACGAGAGGATTTCAGTTTCCTGTTTTGGATTTACCTAGGATAATATCCAGGAGTATCATTGTTTGTTAAAGACTGGAATAAAGACTCGGTTTCTATTAAGTCGCTTTTGGGTCCTCATTCACCAGCATAACAATAGGTATATTAATCGTTAAGTTAAGGGTTAACTTCTTATGGCTGCAAACC
>NW_024059389.1:0-5000 GCF_016432855.1 Salvelinus namaycush | reverse complement strand
GCTTTAGGCTGGGTAACTGTTATTCTGCTTCTGTTTGCTCTTTGGGTGTTAGGCTGGGTAACTGTTATTCTGCTTCTGTTTACTCTTTGGGTGTTAGGCCGGGTAACTGTTATTCTGCTTCTGTTTGCTCTTTGGGTGTTAGGCTGGGTAACTGTTATTCTGCTTCTGTTTGCTCTTTGGGTGTTAGGCTGGGTAACTGTTATTCTGCTTCTGTTTGCTCTTTGGGTGTTAGGCTGGGTAACTGTTATTCTGCTTCTGTTTACTCTTTGGGTGTTAGGCTGGGTAACTGTTATTCTGCTTCTGTTTGCTCTTTGGGTGTTAGGCTGGATAACTGTTATTCTGCTTCTGTTTGCTCTTTGGGTGTTAGGCTCGGTAACTGTTATTCTGCTTTTGTTTGCTCTTTGGGTGTTAGGCTGGGTAACTGTTATTCTGCTTCTGTTTGCTCTTTGGGTGTTAGGCTGGGTAACTGTTATTCTGCTTCTGTTTGCTCTTTGGGCGTTAGGCTGGGTAACTGTTATTCTGCTTTTAATTGCTCTTTGGGTGTTAGGCTGGGTAACTGTTATTCTGCTTCTGTTTGCTCTTTGGGTGTTAGGCTGGGTAACTGTTATTCTGCTTCTGTTTGCTCTTTGGGTGTTAGGCTGGGTAACTGTTATTCTGCTTCTGTTTGCTCTTTTTGGGGCTTTAGGCCGGGTAACTGTTATTCTGCGTCTGTTTGCTCTTTTTGGGGCTTTAGGCTGGGTAACTGTTATTCTGCTTCTGTTTGCTCTTTGGGTGTTAGGCTGGGTAACTGTTATTCTGCTTCTGTTTACTCTTTGGGTGTTAGGCCGGGTAACTGTTATTCTGCTTCTGTTTGCTCTTTGGGTGTTAGGCTGGGTAACTGTTATTCTGCTTCTGTTTGCTCTTTGGGTGTTAGGCTGGGTAACTGTTATTCTGCTTCTGTTTGCTCTTTGGGTGTTAGGCTGGGTAACTGTTATTCTGCTTCTGTTTGCTCTTTGGGCGTTAGGCTGGGTAACTGTTATTCTGCTTCTGTTTGCTCTTTGGGTGTTACGCTGGGTAACTGTTATTCTGCTTCTGTTTGCTCTTTGGGTGTTAGGCTGGGTAACTGTTATTCTGCTCCTGTTTGCTCTTTGGGTGTTAGGCTGGGTAACTGTTATTCTGCTTCTGTTTGCTCTTTGGGCGTTAGGCTGGGTAACTGTTATTCTGCTTCTGTTTGCTCTTTTTGGGGCTTTAGGCCGGGTAACTGTTATTCTGCTTCTGTTTGCTCTTTTTGGGGCTTTAGGCTGGGTAACTGTTATTCTGCTTCTGTTTGCTCTTTGGGCGTTAGGCTGGGTAACTGTTATTCTGCTTCTGTTTGCTCTTTGGGTGTTACGCTGGGTAACTGTTATTCTGCTTCTGTTTGCTCTTTGGGTGTTAGGCTGGGTAACTGTTATTCTGCTCCTGTTTGCTCTTTGGGTGTTAGGCTGGGTAACTGTTATTCTGCTTCTGTTTGCTCTTTGGGCGTTAGGCTGGGTAACTGTTATTCTGCTTCTGTTTGCTCTTTTTGGGGCTTTAGGCCGGGTAACTGTTATTCTGCTTCTGTTTGCTCTTTTTGGGGCTTTAGGCTGGGTAACTGTTATTCTGCTTCTGTTTGCTCTTTGGGTGTTAGGCCGGGTAACTGTTATTCTGCTTCTGTTTGCTCTTTGGGCGTTAGGCTGGGTAACTGTTATTCTGCTTCTGTTTGCTCTTTGGGTGTTAGGCCGGGTAACTGTTATTCTGCTTCTGTTTGCTCTTTGGGTGTTAGGCCGGGTAACTGTTATTCTGCTTCTGTTTGCTCTTTGGGTGTTAGGCCGGGTAACTGTTATTCTGCTTCTGTTTGCTCTTTGGGTGTTAGGCTGGGTAACTGTTATTCTGCTTCTGTTTGCTCTTTGGGCGTTAGGCTGGGTAACTGTTATTCTGCTTCTGTTTGCTCTTTGGGTGTTAGGCCGGGTAACTGTTATTCTGCTTCTGTTTGCTCTTTGGGTGTTAGGCTGGGTAACTGTTATTCTGCTTCTGTTTGCTCTTTGGGCGTTTGGCTGGGTAACTGTTATTCTGCTTCTGTTTACTCTTTGGGTGTTAGGCTGGGTAACTGTTATTCTGCTTCTGTTTGCTCTTTGGGTGTTAGGCTGGGTAACTGTTATTCTGCTTCTGTTTGCTCTTTTTGGGGCTTTAGGCCGGGTAACTGTTATTCTGCTTCTGTTTGCTCTTTTTGGGGCTTTAGGCTGGGTAACTGTTATTCTGCTTCTGTTTGCTCTTTGGGTGTTAGGCTGGGTAACTGTTATTCTGCTTCTGTTTACTCTTTGGGTGTTAGGCCGGGTAACTGTTATTCTGCTTCTGTTTGCTCTTTGGGTGTTAGGCTGGGTAACTGTTATTCTGCTTCTGTTTGCTCTTTGGGTGTTAGGCTGGGTAACTGTTATTCTGCTTCTGTTTGCTCTTTGGGTGTTAGGCTGGGTAACTGTTATTCTGCTTCTGTTTACTCTTTGGGTGTTAGGCTGGGTAACTGTTATTCTGCTTCTGTTTGCTCTTTGGGTGTTAGGCTGGATAACTGTTATTCTGCTTCTGTTTGCTCTTTGGGTGTTAGGCTGGGTAACTGTTATTCTGCTTTTGTTTGCTCTTTGGGTGTTAGGCTGGGTAACTGTTATTCTGCTTCTGTTTGCTCTTTGGGTGTTAGGCTGGGTAACTGTTATTCTGCTTCTGTTTGCTCTTTGGGCGTTAGGCTGGGTAACTGTTATTCTGCTTTTAATTGCTCTTTGGGTGTTAGGCTGGGTAACTGTTATTCTGCTTCTGTTTGCTCTTTGGGTGTTAGGCTGGGTAACTGTTATTCTGCTTCTGTTTGCTCTTTTTGGGGCTTTAGGCCGGGTAACTGTTATTCTGCTTCTGTTTGCTCTTTTTGGGGCTTTAGGCTGGGTAACTGTTATTCTGCTTCTGTTTGCTCTTTGGGTGTTAGGCTGGGTAACTGTTATTCTGCTTCTGTTTACTCTTTGGGTGTTAGGCCGGGTAACTGTTATTCTGCTTCTGTTTGCTCTTTGGGTGTTAGGCTGGGTAACTGTTATTCTGCTTCTGTTTGCTCTTTGGGTGTTAGGCTGGGTAACTGTTATTCTGCTTCTGTTTGCTCTTTGGGTGTTAGGCTGGGTAACTGTTATTCTGCTTCTGTTTACTCTTTGGGTGTTAGGCTGGGTAACTGTTATTCTGCTTCTGTTTGCTCTTTGGGTGTTAGGCTGGATAACTGTTATTCTGCTTCTGTTTGCTCTTTGGGTGTTAGGCTCGGTAACTGTTATTCTGCTTTTGTTTGCTCTTTGGGTGTTAGGCTGGGTAACTGTTATTCTGCTTCTGTTTGCTCTTTGGGTGTTAGGCTGGGTAACTGTTATTCTGCTTCTGTTTGCTCTTTGGGCGTTAGGCTGGGTAACTGTTATTCTGCTTTTAATTGCTCTTTGGGTGTTAGGCTGGGTAACTGTTATTCTGCTTCTGTTTGCTCTTTGGGTGTTAGGCTGGGTAACTGTTATTCTGCTTCTGTTTGCTCTTTGGGTGTTAGGCTGGGTAACTGTTATTCTGCTTCTGTTTGCTCTTTTTGGGGCTTTAGGCCGGGTAACTGTTATTCTGCGTCTGTTTGCTCTTTTTGGGGCTTTAGGCTGGGTAACTGTTATTCTGCTTCTGTTTGCTCTTTGGGTGTTAGGCTGGGTAACTGTTATTCTGCTTCTGTTTACTCTTTGGGTGTTAGGCCGGGTAACTGTTATTCTGCTTCTGTTTGCTCTTTGGGTGTTAGGCTGGGTAACTGTTATTCTGCTTCTGTTTGCTCTTTGGGTGTTAGGCTGGGTAACTGTTATTCTGCTTCTGTTTGCTCTTTGGGTGTTAGGCTGGGTAACTGTTATTCTGCTTCTGTTTGCTCTTTGGGCGTTAGGCTGGGTAACTGTTATTCTGCTTCTGTTTGCTCTTTGGGTGTTACGCTGGGTAACTGTTATTCTGCTTCTGTTTGCTCTTTGGGTGTTAGGCTGGGTAACTGTTATTCTGCTTCTGTTTGCTCTTTGGGTGTTAGGCTGGGTAACTGTTATTCTGCTTCTGTTTGCTCTTTGGGTGTTAGGCTGGGTAACTGTTATTCTGCTTCTGTTTGCTCTTTGGGCGTTAGGCTGGGTAACTGTTATTCTGCTTCTGTTTGCTCTTTGGGTGTTAGGCTGGGTAACTGTTATTCTGCTTCTGTTTGCTCTTTGGGTGTTAGGCTGGATAACTGTTATTCTGCTTCTGTTTGCTCTTTGGGTGTTAGGCTGGGTAACTGTTATTCTGCTTTTGTTTGCTCTTTGGGTGTTAGGCTGGGTCACTGTTATTCTGCTTCTGTTTGCTCTTTGGGTGTTAGGCTGGGTAACTGTTATTCTGCTTCTGTTTGCTCTTTGGGTGTTAGGCTGGGTAACTGTTATTCTGCTTCTGTTTGCTCTTTTTGGGGCTTTAGGCCGGGTAACTGTTATTCTGCTTCTGTTTGCTCTTTTTGGGGCTTTAGGCTGGGTAACTGTTATTCTGCTTCTGTTTGCTCTTTGGGTGTTAGGCCGGGTAACTGTTATTCTGCTTCTGTTTGCTCTTGGGCGTTAGGCTGGGTAACTGTTATTCTGCTTCTGTTTGCTCTTTGGGTGTTAGGCCGGGTAACTGTTATTCTGCTTCTGTTTGCTCTTGGGTGTTAGGCCGGGTAACTGTTTATTCTGCTTCTGTTGCTCTTTGGGTGTTAGGCCGGGTAACTGTTATTCTGCTTCTGTTTGCTCTTTGGGTGTTAGGCTGGGTAACTGTTATTCTGCTCTGTTTGCTCTTTGGGCGTTAGGCTGGGTAACTGTTATTCTGCTTCTGTTTGCTCTTTGGTGTGTTAGGCCGGGTAACTGTTTTTCTGCTTCTGTTTGCTCTTTGGGTGTTAGGCTGGGTAACTGTTATTCTGCTTCTGTTTGCTCTTTGGGCGTTTGGCTGGGTAACTGTTATTCTGCTTCTGTTTACTCTTTGGGTGTATAGGC
>NW_024059388.1:0-35000 GCF_016432855.1 Salvelinus namaycush | reverse complement strand
ATCCTCTTCTCTCCTCCTCTCTTCTCCTCTCTTCTCCTCTTCTCCTCTCTTCTCCTCTTACCTCTCCTCTTCCCCTCTTTCTCCTCTACCTCTCCTCTCCTCTACCTCTCCTCCTCTCTTCTACCTCTCCTCTCATCTTCTCCTCTTGACTCGTCTCCTCTCCTCTCTTCTCTTCTCGTCTACCTCTCTTCACCTCTCCTCTCCTCTACCTCTTCTCTTCTACCTCTCCTCTCCTCCTCTTGTCTCATCTCGTCTACCTCTCCTCTTTCTCTCATTTATTCTCCTCTCCTCTCCTCTCCTCTCCTCTCCTCTCCTCTCCTCTCCTCTCCTCTACCTCTCCTCTACCTCTCCTCCACCTCTCCTCTTCTCCTCTTGACTCATCTCATCTCCTCTTGACTCGTCTCATCTCATCTATATCTCCTCTTCCCCTCTTTCTACTCTACCTCTCCTCCTCTCTTCTACCTCTCCTCTTTCTCTTCTCTTCTCTTCTCTTTGTCTCCTCTACCTCTCCTCTCCTCTCCTCTACCTCTCCTCTCCTCTACCTCTCCTCTTCTACTCTCCTCTCCTCTACCTCTCCTCTTCTACTCTCTTCTCCTCTATCTCCTCTGTTCCTCTCTTCTCCTCTCCCCTTCCTCTTGTCTTCTCCAATCTTCTCCTCCCCTCTACCTCTCCTCTTCTCCTCCTCTCCTATACCTCTCCTCTCATCTTCTTCTCTCCTCTCCTCCTCTTGTCTCCTCTAACTCTCCTCTCTTCTCCTCCTCTCCTCTCATCTTCTTCTCTCCTCTCCTCTTCTCTTCTCCTCTCTTCTCCTCTCCTCTACTCTCTTCTCCTCTCCTCTACCTCTCCTCTTCTTCTCCTCTTGTCTCGTCTACCTCTCCTCTTTCTCTCATTTATTCTCCTCTCCTCTCTTCTTTCCCCTCTTTTCCTTCTTTTCCCACCTCTACCATCTCCTCTCTCCATCCTTCCTTTACTTTCCCTTAAAATCTCATCCTCCCGTATCTCTCTCTCCACACTTATGTCTCTTCCTCCTGCTACACATTACTAGTGGATCAGTAATCCCATCACTTAACATCCAAGTAACGTTCTATATTTAAACCCAATCCCCTTATTTATTTATCAGATATGGTCGTACATTGTAGCTGCAACTTAATACAACCAAAAATAACTAGCCTGCAGTGAATAATTGATATGGTTTTATATTTGACAGATTTTACACTAAGCTCCACTTATAGCCTCGACTAGATTTAAGAGTCTAGTGTGTATAAACTAATCTCTCCAGGTTCCTGTTCAACAATTGCAGTGTGTGTGTGTGTTCCTATTCAAACCCTCACAGCTGATAACTAATATCTCCCAGCAGCCGTGCATAAGAGAGGGGACACAGGACTACAGCAAGAAAATAAATAGGTCATTGTAACATAGTTCCCCTGTTTCTGGGACACACACACACACACACACACACACACACACACACACACACACACACACACACACACACACACACACACACACACACACACACACACACACACACACACACACACACACACACACACACACACACACACACACACACACACACACACACACACAGCCTGTCTCAAGTGAATAGTTAATGATGCTGCGGCTGTTTGATACCTCCAGCTGTTGCAAATGCTGTCATTGGTGGGAATTATTTTCAACTGCATCCATGGACGTCATATTCTCTGTGGTGAGGTGACTTGTGACTGGTGTGAAACCTCGAGGATGTGGATGGTGGGGATATGAGAGGACCGGCATCTGTACTTCTGTTCCACTACTACGTGCCCAGAGCCACAAGCTGTCCAGCTAACTATAGACCAGACGCCATGTTGGCAACAAACACTCCACCACAATGACATTCCAACACTAGTCATGTGACCAGGGTTCTAATCTACTGTCATTACAAGTCTACATTTAAAACAGAGTTTGTCAAACTCTGTGTAGGTGTATTTATTTTGAATGCTGTGTTTTCTAAGACCAAAAGCTGACACTCAGTGTATTCCAACAGTGGCCAGTTGTAGCAAGGTAGGGTATCTGTACACACAGTAGGCTACCAACTGACGAGTGTATGAACATGAATATGTATATACAAAGGTCATAACTGTTTAGCTGACCTTTCAGCTCCAGCATACTGTATGAGGAATACATCATGTGGTTGAAACTGCTCATGGATACCAGTTCAACCGGATGCTTTAGGTACCAATATGTATTTCATATGCAGGCTGATGTTCTTCTGGGTGTTAAATGCCACTAAGATTAGGTTGACAATAGAGGAGGAGGGAGATTTGTTATTCTTTTACATTTGAATCACAATGAAAACAAATCGACACCTCACCAACATATTCTGACGTCTAAATGCTAGGCTACAACCTCTCCCCCTGCCACTACGGCACTCCACTGTCTGAATAACATCACAAACCTTCTGTCTTCTCAATTAGATGGCCTCGGCCACAGTATCACACCAGACACAATTCACAGGAGAGGATCTGAATGTGAGTTATGAGATCAGCTCTCTCTCACCCCAAAAAAACACAGACAAATAAACCACACTCCCCCGGGGAGGCACACCACACGGCAGAGTTCTGGAATCAGAACGTAGAATCACAATGTAGAGTTCTGGAATCAGAACGTAGAATCACAATGTAGAGTTCTGGAATCAGAACGTAGAATCACAATGTAGAGTTCTGGAATCAGAACGTAGAATCACAATCTAGAATCACAATGCAGAGTTCTGGAATCACAATGTAGAATCACAATGTAGAATTACAATGCAGAGTTCTGGAATCACAATGTAGAATTACAATGCAGAGTTCTGGAATCACAATGTAGAATTACAATGCAGAGTTCTGGAAACACAATGTAGAATCACAATGCAGAGTTCTGGAATCAGAACGTAGAATCACAATGCAGAGTTCTGGAAACACAATGTAGAATCACAATGTAGAGTTCTGGAATCAGAACGTAGAATCACAATGCAGAGTTCTGGAATCACAATGTAGAATCACAATGTAGAGTTCTGGAATCAGAATGTAGAATCACAATGTAGAGTTCTGGAATCACAATGAGGAATCACAATGTAGAATCACAATGCAGAGTTCTGGAATCACAATGTAGAATCAGAATGCAGAGGTCTGGAATCAGAATGTAGAATCAGAATGTAGAATCAAAATGCAGAGTTCTGAAATCAGAATGTAGAATCAGAATGCAGAGTTCTGGAATCAGAATGTATAATCACAATGTAGAATCAGAATGTAGAATCACAATGTAGAATCAGAATGTAGAATCAGACTGCAGAGTTCTGGAATCAGAATGTAGAATCACAATGTAGAATCACAATGTAAAATCACAACGTAGAATCACAATGTAGAATCACAATGTAGAATCAGAATGCAGAGTTCTGGAATCAGAATGTAGAATCGGAATGCAGAGTTCTGGAATCAGAATGTAGAATCAGAATGTAGAATCAGAATGCAGAATCAGAATGTAGAATCAGAATCAGAATGTACAGAAGGCACAGCAGCATCTGGATGGGGAAATAAACGTGTTATGGAGTCCTCAATCGCTCCTGGGATTAATGCCAGCCGAGAGAGTTGTTTTGAGGAGAGAAAGGGAGGAGGGGGAGAGGGGGAGGAGAGAGGGAAGCGGGAAGGAGGGGAGGGGGAGAGATGGAGGAGAGATGAGAGGGGGATGGAGGAAGGGAGATGAGAGGGGATGGAGGAAGAGAGATGAGAGGGGATGGAGGAAGAGAGATGAGAGGGGGATGGAGGAGAGATGAGAGAGAGATGGAGGAGAGATGAGAAGGGGATGGAGGAAGGGAGATGAGAGGGGGATGGAGGAGAGATGAGAGAGAGATGGAGGAGAGATGAGAGGGGGATGGAGGAGAGATGAGAGGGGGATGGAGGAAGGGAGATGAGAGGGGGATGGAGGAAGGGAGATGAGAGGGAGACGGAGGAGAGATGAGAGGGGGATGGAGGAGAGATGAGAGGGAGATGGAGGAGAGATGAGAGGGGGATGGAGGAGAGATGAGAGGGGGATGGAGGAGAGATGAGAGGGAGATGGAGGAGAGATGAGAGGGGGATGGAGGAGAGATGAGAGGGGGATGGAGGAAGGTAGACGAGAGGGGGATGGAGGATAAGTAGGGTGGAGGAGTAAAGAGAGAGTCTTCCCGGGATTAGATACATGGGAATGCTAGTCTTCAAGGGTTTGGGTACAGTATGTGGGATTGATTGCGGAGCGGCCTTATTTACCCAGAGAACCGTAAATGATTCATACCAGTATTTCTATCTCGGGGGATACCCACACACACCAGCCACCAGCCGGCCTCCACGGACAGAATCCTGGAACTTGGCTGTCACGGAACTTGTCACAGAGATCCATGTTCCAAGCCAGCAGAGGTCATGGACCTCAGCACACAGAGGATTCTGTTTGTTCAGCATTTATAATAAGCTCTTTGTACCAGGCCCTTTTGTAAATGTTTTTCTTCCAAAGGGAATAGAATATAACAAACAGTGAAAGAGAAAGGGAAAATAAAAGGTAAGAAATCTATTATTTATGGAGAATAAAAGTTTCCTGTTGTTTTTGACTTTACATGTTTTATTCTCTGCTGTAAACAGTTGGCGGAAACAAAATGTGCAACACACTCTCTGGTGAAACTGTTTTGCAGAACTATACTCAACTGTCCCCATAGGATAACCCTTTTGGGTTCCATGTAGAACCCTTTTGGGTTCCATAAAGGTTTCTTCTATGGGTCCAGCCGAAGAACCGTTTTAGGTTCTAGACAGCTCCTTTGTTTCTAAGAGTGTACTGTACTATTCTGTCTTGAACTTCAAGCCTGGTTTTGTCTGTTTCTGCTGCTGCTGTCGCTGCCCTTTTCCACTCTGCTTGGTCCTTTGGTGGTGGGTGTTTCTGTAACGATAGTCTATATCAGGGGTGTCAAACTCAAATACCCAGTGGGCCAAAATGTAAAACCTGAACAAAGTCGCGGGCCAACATTGAACAAATGAACCTTTTAATATGGACCCAAACAAGTTTTGCTTTAACATTGAATATGAAACAAGCATCGCTTATTACCATACAATATATTATTTAATAGTGGAGACATGCAAAATCGAATTTCAAATGAAAAAACACATCAATGGCATTCATTTATTAAATAAATAAAATTTAAATAGAAATCGTATGCCTCTTTTCTATTTGCAGCCTTCTGATTTAAATACCAAAATGTCAAGGTATTGGAGTGGCCATCACAAAGCCCTGACCTCAATCCTATAGAAAATTTGTGGGCAGAACTGAAAAAGCGGGTGTGAGCAACGAGGCCTACAAACCTGACTTAGTTAGACCAGCTCTGTCAGGAGGAATCGGCCAAAATGCACCCAACTTATTGTGGGAGGCTTGTGGAAGGCTACACAAAATGTTTGACCCAAGTTAAACAATTTAAAGGCAATGCTACCAAATACTAATTGAGTGTATGTAAACTTCTGATCCTCTGAGAATGTGATGAAATAAATAAAATCTGAAATAAATCATTCTCTCTACTATTATTCTGACATTTCACATTCTTAAAATAAAGTGGTGATCCTAACTGACCTAAGACAGGGCATTTTTACTAGGATTAAATGTCAGGAATTGTGAAAAACGGAGTTTAAATGTATTTGGCTAAGGTGTATGTAAACTTCCGACTTCAACTGTATGTGGAAAAACATTGGATGTGAAAAAGTAATCAACTGTTGTTTTGAGGTGAAATTTCAGGCACAGGATTGTGTCATCATGGTAACCTGATTTCACCATCGTTTTTTTATTTATTTTTAATATGTTGAATTTGTACCTTTAAAACATCAGATTTTCAACGTTATATCCATGATCGGAAAAATACTATAGCAGCACCTTCTACTGGAAAATGGATCTATCTACAGCTACTGTCACGCCCTGACCGCAGAGATCCTTTTTATGTCTCTATTTTGGTTGGTCAGGGCGTGAGTTTGGGTGGGCATTCTATGTCTGGTGTTCTATGTTGTCCTTGTGTTGTATTTCTGTGTGTTTGGCCTGGTATGGTTCTCAATCAGAGGCAGCTGTCTATCGTTGTCTCTGATTGAGAATCATACTTAGGTAGCCTGTTCCCACCTGTGTTTGTGGGTGGTTGTTTCCTGTTTAGTGTTTGTTTCACCTTTCAGGACTGTTCGTTTGTCGTGTTTGTTGTTTTGTCAAGTGTTGCGTATTTTATTAAATAATATGAACACTTACCACGCTGCACCTTGGTCCTCTTCTCCTTCTCCCGACGACGTGCGTTACAGCTACCAGCTGTTTTAACAAAGCCCACTCCTGCTTAGCTATGATAATTATCACTGACTATTACCAATGTGCTATCATGAGAATGATTGTTGAGAGATTTACTGTTGCTATCGAAGTCATTCCAAAGGGTATGTTTAACAGAGCAAAATGAAATGTCACCATACTTTATCAATCAACAATGATTCAGGACTATTTAGCATTTTATTTCGTCCTATTCTATAACTTCGATTTTTGTTTGAGATGGAGATGTGAGTCCAACATATACATTATTAATTTGTAGACAAACTGGAATTAAAACCAGACTAAGTCAGTGGCACATATGGAACTATCCAAGCAGTAGATACATCTCTTCTTTCAGCCTACTAAACTATGTCCATATCTATTCCTTCTGAAATGATAACGTTATGTAGCCCAGACTGTTGCATAATGTACGTGACATTTGAATTGTCCATTTAAAAAAATATATTCTTCAACATATTCCTTTTTAATAGGCATTCACTCCCTGTTCGCAAGTTTCTAATCAGCTATGTGCTTGCACTTGTTGCGCCTGTTAAGCACAGCAGGTGTGACCAGTACATATCTCCTTAACCTGTTTGTTCAGCACTGATGAAGGCAGAAACCTACGCTCCTTACACTTTCAGTCTTTTGTATTGTTTCAGCATGGATTAAATGCAGTATATTATCTTTGAATCTCAGCCTCCTTGGGCTACTCATGCTCATGGTTTTGAGTGCTAATACAGTAGATAGGCTATCTTGTAACATTCAACCTTAAACTGAGTAACACATCCATGGCCACATTTTGAGGTTACTGTTACTATAAATGTCTTCTTGGGTAATCATATAAAGGGTGCATGTTTAAGATAGCGTGCATAGGTCATCGTAGGTCTGTGGAGATCTTCACAATTGCTTTAATAATCTGTGCAGAATCTCAAAATGGCATTGATCACTTGCACCATGTACTTTTAATGTAATCTCAACAGCAATCCAGATCATTTGGTTCTGCTATTAGATGAAGCACAGTGATAACACACTAATCTGTTGTATACATAAACAAAATATCTGACATTGCATTCCCATTGGAATTTGGTTGTGCTTTTAGATGGTTTAAAGCCTAGTGATTACAAATTGGAAATTCCACTAACTTTTGGCTGTCTTTTTGAGTGAGGGAATACAGGTTGTAATTTCATTGATCAACGTCTCAACCAAATATTACCCAATTATCCATGTTGAAATGACGTAGTGTGCCCAGTGGGTTAAATTCCTCCCCAAAATTACATTTTGGTATTTGTTTTATTAGTCCATTGTTGATATAGTCTCAAAATGTTGTATGTCAGCAATCAAGTAAAAAAAAGAAAACAAGTCTGGAGCTAATTTACTATGAGCTAATAAGAACCTCCCAAAACCCTGAACCCAGAGCCCAGGCTTGACAGGCAAGACAAAACCCTGAACCCAGAGCCCAGGCTTGACAGGCAAGTCAAAACCCTGAACCCAGACCCCAGGCTTGACAGGCAAGATCAGCCAAGACCAAGCTACAGTAGTTACACTACAGAAAGCTACAGTAGTTATGCTTCAGAAAGCTACAGTAGTTAAGCTACAGAAAGCTACAGTAGTTAAGTTGCAGAAAGCTATAGTAGTTACTACTAAGCTACAGAAAGCTATAGTAGTTACTGTAAGCTACAGAAAGCTACAGTAGTTACTGTAAGCTACAGAAAGCTACAGTAGTTACACTACAGAAAGCTACAGTAGTTAAGCTACAGAAAAGTACAGTAGTTACGCTACAGAAAGCTACAGTAGTTAAGCTGCAGAAATGTCACGTTCCTGACCTGTTTTCCCTTGTTTTGTATTTATTTAGTATGGTCAGGGCGTGAGTTGGGTGGGTTGTCTATGTGTTGTTTTCTATGTTGGGGTTTTGTGTGTTCGGCCTGGTATGATTCTCAATCAGAGGCAGCTGTCAATCGTTGTCCCTGATTGAGAATCATACTTAGGCAGCCGGGGTTTCACGTGTGTTTTGTGGGTGTTTGTTCCTTGTTAGTGTTTCGCCACACGGGACTGTCACGGTAGTTTCATTTTGTTATTTTGTATCGCATATTTGTTTTCGTGTTATTAAATTACCATGGAAACCAACCACTCTGCATATTGGTCCGATCCTTCTCGCCTCTCCTTGTCCGATGAGGAGTACGATATAGACTATCGTTACAGAAACACCCACCACCAAAGGACCAAGCAGAGTGGAAAAGGGCAGCGACAGCAGCAGCAGAAACAGACACAGGACTCCTGGACTTGGGAGGAGATCCTGGACGGCAAGGGACCCTGGGTTCAGCCAGGGGAATATCGCCGTCCCAAGGCGGAGCTGGAGGCAGCGAAGGCAGAGAGGCGCTGGTATGAGGAGGCAGCGCGGCGACGCGGTTGGGAGCCCGAGAGTCAGACCCAAACATTTATTGGGGGGGGCACACGCGGAGTGTGGCAAAGCCGGGTAGGAGACCTGAGCCAACTCCCCGTGCTTACCGTGGAGTGAGAGGGCGTCGTACTGGTCAGACACCGTGTTATGCGGTGGAGCGCACGGTGTCCCCAGTACGCGTGCTTAGCCCAGTGCGGGCTATTCCACCTCGCCGCACTGGTAGGGCTAGGTTGGGCATCGAGCCGGGTGTCATGAAGCCGGCCCAACGCATCTGGTCTCCAGTGCGTCTCCTCGGGCCGGCGTACATGGCACCAGCCTTACAAATGGTGTCCCCGGTTCGCCAGCATAGCCCAGTGCGGGCTATTCCACCTCGCTGCACTGGCAGGGCTACGGGGACCATTCAACCAGGTAAGGTTGGGTAGGCTCGGTGCTCAAGAGCTCGTGTACTCCTTCACGGTCCGGTATATCCGGTGCCACCTCCACGTACCAGTCCTCCGGTGGCAGCCCCCCGCACCAGGCTGTCTCTCCGTCTCCTCCCTACAGGTGTACCTGCCTGCCCAGCGCTGTCTGAACTGCCTGCCTGCCCAGCGCTGTCTGAACTGCCTGCCTGCCCAGCGCTGTCTGAGCTGCCTGCCTGCCCAGCGCTGTCTGAGCTGCCTGCCTGCCCAGCGCTGTCTGAGCTGCCTGCCTGCCCAGCGCTGTCTGAGCTGCCTGCCTGCCCAGCGTCATCTGAGCCGCCCATCTGTCCCGAGCCGTCAGAGCTGTCCGTCTGTCCCGAGCCGTCAGAGCTGTCCGTCTGTCCCGAGCCGTCAGAGCTGTCCGTCTGTCCCGAGCCGTCAGAGCTGCCCGTCTGTCCCGAGCCGCCAGAGCCGTCTGCCAGACAGGAGCAGCCAGAGCCGTCCGCCAGACAGGAGCAGCCAGAGCCGTCCGCCAGACAGGAGCAGCCAGAGCCGTCCGCCAGACAGGAGCAGCCAGAGCCGTCCGCCAGACAGGAGCAGCCAGAGCCGTCCGCCAGACAGGAGCAGCCAGAGCCGTCCGCCAGCCAGGACCTGCCAGAGTCTGTCAGCCAGGACCTGCCAGAGTCTGTCAGCCAGGACCTGCCAGAGTCTGTCAGCCAGGAGCTGCCAGAGTCTGTCAGCCAGGAGCTGCCAGAGCCAGCCAGCCAGGAGCTGCCAGAGCCAGCCAGTTATTAAATTGTTGTGTTAAATTACCATGGAAACTAACCACTCTGCATATTGGTCCGATCCTTCTCGCCTCTCCTCGTCCGATGAGGAGTACGATATAGACTATCGTTACAAGAAAGCTACAGTAGTTAAGCTACAGTAGTTAAGCTACAGAAAGCTACAGTAGTTAAGCTACAGAAAGCTACAGTAGTTTAAGCTACAGAAAGCTACAGTAGTTAAGCTACAGAAAGCTACAGTAGTTAAGCTACAGAAAGCTACAGTAGTTAAGCTACAGAAAGCTACAGTAGTTACTGTAAGCTACAGAAAGCTACAGTAGTTAAGCTACAGAAAGCTACAGTAGTTAAGCCACAGTAGTTAAGCTACAGAAAGCTACAGTAGTTAAGCTACAGAAAGCTACAGTAGTTAAGCTACAGAAAGCTATAGTAGTTAAGCTACAAAAAGCTATAGTAGTTAAGCTACAGAAAGCTATAGTAGTTAAGCTACAGAAAGCTACAGTAGTTAAGCCACAGTAGTTAAGCTACAGAAAGCTACAGTAGTTAAGCCACAGTAGTTAAGCTACAGAAAGCTACAGTAGTTAAGCTACAGAAAGCTACAGTAGTTAAGCTACAGAAAGCTACAGTAGTTAAGCTACAGAAAGCTATAGTAGTTAAGCTACAGAAAGCTACAGTAGTTAAGCTACAGAAAGCTATAGTAATTAAGCTACAGAAAGCTACAGTAGTTAAGCTACAGAAAGCTACAGTAGTTAAGCTACCAGAAAGCTATAGTAGTTAAGCTACAGAAAGCTACAGTAAGCTACAGTAGTTAAGCTACAGAAAGCTACAGTAGTTAAGCTACCAGAAAGCTATAGTAGTTAAGTTACAGAAAGCTACAGTAGTTACTGTAAATTACAGAAAGCTACAGTAGTTACTGTAAATTACAGAAAGCTACAGTAGTTAAGCTACAGAAAGCTAGAGTAGTTAAGCTACAGAAAGTCACAGTAGTTACTGTAAATTACAGAAAGCTATAGTAGTTAAGCTACAGAAAGCTACAGTAGTTACACACCAAAGTTTGGCAGGAGGGAGAAAAGTGTATCAGAGAAAATGTAAGTTGTACTGTGGGAAAGTTCTCATTATGTCAGGGAGTACTAGACCTCTTGCTGGGCTGTCACTCTCCCTCTAGCTCTCTCTCTCTCTCCCTCTAGCTCTCTCTCGCCCTAGCTCTCTCTCTCCCTCCCTCTAGCTCTCTCTCTCCCTCTATCTCTCACCAGCCTTAAATGAGCTCCTACTGGTCTCCACGGCTGTTTCTCCAATCAAAGTCTATCTCACACACAACACACACACCCAACCTCCCTCACACACACACCCAACCCCCCTCACACACACACCCAAAACCCCTCACACACACACCCAAAACCCCTCACACACACACCCAACCCCCCTCACACACACACCCAAACCCCCTCACACACACACCCAACCTCCCTCACACACACACCCAACCCCCCTCACACACACACCCAAACCCCCTCACACACACACCCAACCCCCCTCACACACACATAACTAACAGCTCCCTGGTCAAGCCCAGTCCTGTTTGGTCCATCTCACACCTCTCTGTTCCACAGTTCTCAAGAAACACCCTCCCTAGAGCCAGGGGCACACAGCCAGAGTTAACGTACACACACACACACACACACACACACCCACACACACACACACACACACTTACACTAAAATAGACCCGTGGGGCACAGCATCAGATCTCTCCAAGGCGTGAATCTCTCCAGATCTGAGCTAGTGGCCAGACCATTTCCCAGTACTGAACACTGAACATGTCATCTGTGTGAATTGAATTAGAGCAGACTCTTACAAGTTCTCAACCAGAGATACGACACAAATGGCACCCTATTCCTTTTTAAAGTGTACTACTTCACTACATCAAAAGTAGTGCACTAAATAACTCATAGGGGGTACCATTTGGGACGTAGACTTCAGGTCAGTAATGAAATTAGAGCAGACTCCTACATGGCAGGTAGCCTAGTGGTTAGAGGGTTGGGCTGGAAGGTTGCTGGATTGAATCCCTGAGCTGACAAGGTAAAAATCTGTCGTTCTGCCCCTGAACAAGGCAGTTAACCCATTGTTCCCCAGTTCCAGTAGGTTGCCATTGTAAATAAGAATTGTTCTTAACTGGCTTGCCTAGTTAAATAAGTAAAACATGTCCTCAACAGGAGACCAATTACTGTTCAACTACATGCCACAGAAGAGAGCACAAGGTACCAACCTGTTCTGCTGTCGCAATGATCTTCTCTAACAGCACCTATACTTGGCTCGGCTCATTTAGGAGGTTGATTTAAAATAAGTCGACTAGAAAAGGTCAGATGAACTTACGATTTGAATCCAGTTCTTTCGCATAAAGGAAAAAGGATTCATGTTCAGACTATTGAGATGCATCCCAACATCTCTTCCGCTCCACTGTCACGTTCTGACCTTAGTTCCTTTGTTATGTCTTTATTTTAGTTTGGTCAGAGCGTGAGTTGGGGTGGGCATTCTATGTTGTTTTTCTATGTTTTGTTCTGTTGGTAGATTTCTATGTGTTGGGCCTAGTATGGTTCTCAATCAGAGGCAGGTGTCAGTCGTTGTCTCTGATTGGGAGCCATATTTAGGTACCCTGTTTTTCATTGTGTTTTGTGGGTGATTATTTTCTGTTCTGTGTTTTGTTTCACCGTACAGGAGTGTTCGTTTGTCGTTTTATTGTTTTTGTTCAGTGTTCATTATTCGTATTAAAACAATATGGACACTTACCACGCTGCGCATTGGTCCTCCTCTTCTTCCAACCACGACAAGCGTTACATCCACAATGTGACTAAACTAAATCAAGACTGTATTGACGGCAGCAGGTAAAGACTCCTGCTGCCCATCCAGATACAAGACCAATTACTCAGCACACACACCTTTGGGGTTGGGTTAAATGCAGACGACACATTTCGGTTGAATGCATTCAGTTGTACAACTGACTAGGTATCCCCCTTTCCTTCCCTTTGTTTTATTATTCTTGTGGGGACCAAACAATTGATTCCCATTCAAAATCCTATTTTCCCTAACCCTAACCATAACCCAAAACCTAACCATAACCCCAACTCTAAACCTAAACCTAAAAATATATACATACTGTTATTAACTGTAATTCAGAAGACTCCTGTAAAAATTACTCTAACATACTGTATTTCTTTACAGTATAGTTTATGTCTACTGTAGATTCAAGTTATCCATTTCAGGCGCCAACCTCATGCTGTTGGGTGAGGCACATGAAGCTCAGACTATTTTAGTAAATATCTTCTTGAAGCATCTGTGAAGTGGAAGAATATTTTCAGCAGCTTCTGGGTAGGTACCTTGACTTATTTAATGGTACCTTTATTGCTAGCCAACGTTGAATTACTGCATGTTTCCTAAGCTAACCTAGCAAGCTAGCTAGTTGGCTAATGTTTGCTAGCTAGCTCAAGTTGACAAAAGCCATTTCTGTCTGCTCTAAATTGCTCGTAAATATCTAGATGTGCGACCTAGAAAAACATCACCCAGAGAATGATATTGTAATTATAGGCTGTATCGCAGACCCTGATTGCCATAGAGAATACACTGAGCACAGATCCATGACGGTTATGTTTCCACCATTACAAACATTTCGCTACACCCGCAATAACATCTGCTAAATACGTGTATGTGACCAATAACATTTTATTTGATTACTACAGGGAAAACAACTTGTTTCTAGCAGTTAAAAAGATTCTGCATTTTTGGGGGATTGACGGGACGCATATTACACATAAACCATGTCGTGGGCCGTACTCACGAGCCGTTAAAGCCAATGCAAATGACCAGTGCACTGCGTTGTATCGAGGTAACTGCCAACCTAAGGTGCAGTGCCACTGGGCAGCTGTAGCCTATTACAGTGTCGGCGGCGAAACCTAGTAACATGGCAAGTGTTTCCCCGCCCAAGATTATACAGTGTTTCAAGTAGTATAGCAGCCTACACAAGAAATAACTAATATTGGTAGCCATCTAGATCAGTATAGATCATCATCAGTATTTCAAGTTTTAATGTCACATGCACAAGTACAGTGAAATGCCTTTCTTGCTAAATCAAAGCCCAACAATGGAATAATCAATAACAATGTATGACTATAAAGAAGAAGAAGAACAACAACACAAGAAATAAGAATAATAAATATGAACTACACAAGTAGTATAGCAGCCTACAGAAGAAGTAAGTCCTATTGGAAGCCATCTAGATGTAACCGTGATACAGTCTATTCAATGGGGACAGCATGAATGGCTAAAACACTGGGACAGTGTGTCCTCCTTAGCTGTCACAACCCTCTGCGATTCAGTTCACTTGGCTCTCAGCTGCAAGACATAAATCATTGTTTTACAGGCCAGGAGCGTGGCCGAACAGTTGCCCCTGTTCATAGATTGGGCTGCATCACAGCTTGGTACTGCAACTCTACCGCCGCAGACCGCAAGGTGCTTTAGAGGGTTATACACGCACCATTGGGTGCACACTGCCTACCCTCCAGGACACCTACAACACAATGTGTCGCCGGAAGGCCAAGAAGATCATCAGGGACGCCCCGGTCTGTTCTCACCCGTTTCCATTACTCAGACGAGGGCTAAACAGGAGCATTATGGCGGAAACTGAAAGACCCGGCCAACCATTTCTACCCCCAGGCTGCTGAACAGACACCACCAGTGACCTGCCCCCCCCACCCCACGGTCACTTACTTTACCTGCTCCCCCCCCACCCAACAGTCACTTACTTTACCTGCTGCCCCCCCCCCCCCCACCCCACGGTCACTTACTTTACCTGCTGCTCCCCCCCCACCCAACAGTCACTTACTTTACCTGCTGCCCCCCCCCCACCCCACGGTCACTTACTTTACCTGCTGCCCCCCCCCCCACCCCACGGTCACTTACTTTACCTGCTGCTCCCCCCCCCCCCCCCACGGTCACTTACTTTACCTGCTGCCCCCCGCCCCCCACCCCACGGTCACTTACTTTACCTGCTGCCCCCCCACCCCCCACCCCACGGTCACTTACTTTACCTGCTGCCCCCCCCCCCCCCCCCCCCACCCCACGTTCACTTACTTTACCTGCTGCCCCCCACCCCCCCCCCACCCCACGGTCACTTACTTTACCTGCCCCCCCACCCCACGGTCACTCACTTTACCTGCTTCCCCCCCCCCCCACCCCACGGTCACTTACTTTACCTGCTGCCCCCCACCCCACCCCACGGTCACTTACTTTACCTGCCCCCCCCCCCCACCCCACGGTCACTCACTTTACCTGCTGCCCCCCCCCCCCCCCCCACGGTCACTTACTTTACCTGTCCCCCCCACCCCACGGTCACTTACTTTACCTGCTGCCCCCCACCCCACCCCACGGTCACTTACTTTACCTGCCCCCCCCCCCCCCCCCCCCACCCCACGGTCACTTACTTTACCTGCTGCCCCCCCCCCCACCCCACGGTCACTCACTTTACCTGCTTCCCCCCCCCCCACCCCACGGTCACTTACTTTACCTGCTGCCCCCCACCCCACCCCACGGTCACTTACTTTACCTGCCCCCCCCCACCCCACGGTCACTTACTTTACCTGCCCCCCCCCCACCCCACGGTCACTTACTTTACCTGCCCCCCCCACCCCACGGTCACTCACTTTACCTGCTGCCCCCCCCCCCCCCCCCACGGTCACTTACTTTACCTGTCCCCCCCACCCCACGGTCACTTACTTTACCTGCTGCCCCCCACCCCACCCCACGGTCACTTACTTTACCTGCCCCCCCCCCCCCCCCACCCCACGGTCACTTACTTTACCTGCTGCCCCCCCCCCCCCCCCCACCCCACGGTCACTTACTTTACCTGTCCCCCCCACCCCACGGTCACTTACTTTACCTGCCCCCCCACGGTCACTTACTTTACCTGCTTCCCCCCCCCCCCCCCCCCCACCCCACGGTCACTTACTTTACCTGTCCCCCCCACCCCACGGTCACTTACTTTACCTGCTGCCCCCCCCACCCCACGGTCACTTACTTTACCTGCTGCCCCCCCCCCCCCCCCCCACCCCACGGTCACTTACTTTACCTGCTGCCCCCCCACCCCACCCCACGGTCACTTACTTTACCTGCCCCCCCACGGTCACTTACTTTACCTGCCCCCCCACGGTCACTTACTTAACCTGCTGCTCCCCCTATGGACATTCATCACTGCTGCAGTTGTTAATATGTATTTTTATTTATTTGTTTATTATTATTTGTATTATTTTATTTCCCCCCTCAATGGTCCTTTAGTCTGCCTGTTGCTCCATCCCTAAGGACATGTCTTTATTCTTCACTGCTGCAGTTGTTATTATGTATACTACATAGTACTATTTTTCTTATTACCATTTTCAATGTTTTATTTCACTTCGTCCTGCGTGTTGGAGCTTGGAGCTCTGAATCTGAAGATCTAGGATTGTAACCTAATTTTAACTCCGCCTCCCTCTCTCTCTCTTTGTCTCTCTCTCCTCCACAGCCCACACACACAGCCCACACACACAGCCCACACACACAGCCCACACACACAGCCCACACACACAGCCCATACACACAGCCCACACACACAGCCCATACACACAGCCCACACACACAGCCCACACACACAGCCCACACACACAGCCCACACACACAGCCCACACATACAGCCCACACACACAGCCCACACACACAGCCCACACACACAGCCCACACACACAGCCCACACACACAGCCCACACACACAGCCCACACATACAGCCCACACATACAGCCCACACACACAGCCCACACACACAGCCCACACACACAGCCCACACACACAGCCCACACACACAGCCCACACACACAGCCCACACACACAGCCCACACACACAGCCCACACACACAGCCCACACATACAGCCCACACATACAGCCCACACACACAGGTACACAATATAGTTTTTACATTCCATTTGTAATGATTCTCTTATTTGGTTAAATATGTGTGAACTTCTTGTGACTTCTACCGTCAATTCTGTTGTTAATTCATTTTTATGGTGTTACCAATTGATTACATGTATTGTATGTACAAATGTACTCTGTGCATGAGGTGATTCGAATCCAGGCTGTATCACATCCAGTCGTGATCGGGAGTCCCATAGTGCGGCGCACAATTGGCCCAGCGTCGTCTGGGTTTGGCCGGGGTAGGCCCTCATTGTGAATACGAATTTGAATAAGAATAACTCACCTAGTTGAATAAAGGTTACATTTTTAAAAAATGTATTGTTTTTGTTACATTTAAATATCGGGTAGAATTTCCCTGTAAATGTACAGCATTAGTGTGGCACCAGAGTTACTACAGTAATTTTGCTTTACAGTACTATTTTCCTTACTGTAAAACATTACAGTGTCTCCGTAAATTGACAGCAAGGATGCTGAAATATGTCTTTACATTAAGTAAGAAAAATAGTACCGTAAAACATATTACATAAGATGTAAGCTGTAAAGCAAACTTACAGGTTTAAATTGGCAACTGTGGTGCCAGTATAACGCTGTAAATTCACAGGGAAAGGTTTTACAGTGCAGAACAGATGCTAGACCACATGATGACTACGATTCAGACTGTTGAAAGGGCTCCTGTCTAAGCACCTAAATCAAATCAAATCTAATTTTATTGGTCACATACACATATTTAGCAGATGTTATTGCGCGTGTAGTGAAATGCTTGTGTTCTTTGCTCCAACAGTGCAGTAATATCTAAAAATACACAACAAAACACACAAATCTGAAAGTAAAAGAATGGAATTAAGAAATCTATAAATATCACGATGAGCAATTTCGGAGTCCAGAGTATATATATATACAGTCGTATGAAAAAGTTTGGGCACCCCTGACAATTTCCATGATTTCCATTTATAAATAATTGGGTGTTTGGATCAGCAATTTCATTTTGATCTATCAAATAACTGATGGACACAGTAATATTTCAGTAGTGAAATTAGGTTTATTGGATTAACAGAAAATGTGCAATATGCATCAAAACAAAATTAGACAGGTGCATAGATTTGGGCACCCCAATAGAAAAATCACATCAATATTTAGTAGAGCCTCCTTTTGCTAAAATAACAGCCTCAAGATGCTTCCCATAGCCTCTAATGAGTGTCTGGATTCTGGATGAAGGTATTTCGGAACATTCCTCCAGTTCAGTTAGGTTTGATGGTTGCCATGGACAGCCCGCTTCAAATCATCCCACAGATTCTCAATAATATTCAGGTCTGGGGACTGGGATGGCCATTCCAGAACATTGTACTTGTTCCTCTGCATAAATGCCCGGGTAGATTTTGAGCAGTGTTTTGGGTCGTTGTCTTGTTGAAACATCCAGCGCCAGCGTAACTTCAACTTTGTGACTGATTCTTCAACATTATTCCCAAGAATCTGCTGATATTGAGTGGAATCCATGCGACCCTCAACTTTAACAAGATTCCCAGTACCGGCACTGGCCACACAGCCCCACAGCATGATGGAACCCCCACCAAATGTTACTGTGGGTAGAAAGTGTTTTTCTTGGAACACTGTGTTCTTTTGCCGCCATGCATAACGTCCCTTGTTATGACCAAATAACTCAATCTTTGTTTCATCAGTCCACAGCACCTTATTCCAAAATGAAGCTGGCTTGTCCAAATGTGCGTTTGCATACCTCAAGCGACTCTGTTTGTGGCATGTGCAGAAAAGGCTTCTTCTGCATCACTCTCCCAAACAGCTTCTCCTTGTGCAAAGTGCGCTGAATTGTTGAACGATGCAGTGACACCATCTGCAGCAAGATGATGTTGTAGGTCTTTGGAGGTGGGCTGTTTTTGACCGTTCTCACCATCCTTTGCCTTTGCCTCTCCGATATTTTACTTGGCCTGCCACTTCTGGCCTTAACAAGAACTGTGCCTGTGGTCTTCCATTTCCTCACTATGTTCCTCACAGTGGACACTGACAGCTTAAATCTCTGCGATAGCTTTTTGTAGCCTTCCTCTAAACCATAATGTTGAACAATCTTTGTTTTCAGGTCATTTGAGAGTTGTTTTGAGCCCCCGATGTTGCCACTCTTCAGAGGAGAGTCAAAGAGAACAACAACTTGCAATTGGCCACCTTAAATACCTTTTCTCATGATTGGATGCACTTGTCTATGAAGTTCAAGGCTTAATGAGCTCACCAAACCAATTGTGTGTTCCAATTAATCAGTGCTAAGTAGTTACAGGTATTCAAATCAACAAAATGACAAGGGTGCCCACATTTTTGCATATCCTATTTTTCACATCTGATTTAATTTCATACAACTTAATATTGCTACACTAAACATCTTTGTCTGGACAATACCCCAGTACTCAGCTTTTATTAGAAAATGAATGGCATGCCACTGTGATCATTTTCTGTGACGACAGAGTAAATTATTATGCAGCCTCAGAGGGGTGCCCAAACTTTTTCATACGACTGTATATATATATGATGGGATGTATTGACATTATGGACAGTATGTGGATAGAATATGGAGTATTTCTGTAGAATACATAGATAGAATACTATATGTACAGCAGTAGTTATATAGGATAAGTCTTGACTAGAATACAGTATATATGTGAAATGGGTAAAACAGTATGTAACATTATTTAAGTGACCAGTGTTCCATGTCTATGTACATAGGGCAGCAGCCTCTAAGGTGCAGGGTTGAGTAACCAGGTGGAAGTCGGCTAGTAACAGTGACTAAGTTCAGGGCAGGGTACTGGGTGGAGGCCGGCTAGTGATGGCTATTCAACAGTCTGATGGCCTTGAGATAGAAGCTGTTTTTCAGTCTCTCTGTCCCAGCTTTGATGCACCTGTACTGACATCGCCTTCTGGATGATAGCGGGGTGAACAGGCCATGGCTCGGGTGGTTGTTGTCCTTGATGATCTTCGTGGCCTTTCTGGAGGGCAGGCAGTGTGCCCCCGGTGACGTGTTGGGCTGACCGCACCACCCTCTGGAGAGCCCTGAGGTTGCGGGCGGTGCAGTTGCCATACCAGGTGGTGATACAGTCCGACAGGATGCCCTCAATGGTGCAGGATGCCCTCAATGAACAGGAAGTAGGGAGTTTTTAGGGAGTTTTTCCTAGCCACCGTGCTTCTACACCTGCATTGCTTGCTGTTTGGAGTTTTAGGCTGGGTTTCTGTACAGCACTTTGAGATATCAGCTGATGTAAGAAGGGCTTTATAAATACATTTGATTTGATTTGAGATCAGGAGGGGGTTGAGCACACACCCTTGTGGGGCCCCTGTGTTGAGGGTCAGCGAAGTGGAGGTGTTGTTGCCTACCTTCACCACTTGGGGGCGGCCAGTTAGGAAGTCCAGAACCCAGTTGCACAGGGCGGGGTTCAGACCCAGGGCCTCAAGCTTAATGATGAGCTTGGAGGGTACTATGGTGTTGAAGACTGAGCTGTAGTCAATGAACAGCATTCTTGCATAGGTATTCCTCTTGTCCAGATGGGACAGGGCAGTATGCAGTGTGATGGCGATAGCGATTGCATCATCCATGGATCTATTGGGGCGGTATGCAAATTGAACAATTGTGGACATCCAGACTGGGATAGGGAGAGATTTAATATGTTCGTAAACAATGGCTAGGGATGCCGTCTGGGCCGGCAGCTTTGTGAGGGTTAACAAGCTTAAATGTCTTACTGACGTTGGCCACGGAGAACAAGAGCTCACAGTCCCCGGGAGTGGCCCGCGTCATTGGCACTGTGTTATCCTCAAAGCGAAAGAAGAATGTGTTTAGCTTGTCTGGGAGCAAGACGTTGGTGTCCACGACGTGGCTGGTTTTCCCTGCCTCCTGTCTGAGCCGTTGAATTCCAGCTCCACTTTGTCTCTGTACTGATGTTTTTCCTGTTTGCCTTACGGAGGTCATAACTGGACTGTTTGTATTCAACCATATTCTCAGTCACCTTGCTGTGGTTAAATGCCGTTGTCTAACTACGGTTTTTAGTTTTGATGGGTTTTAATCATCACAGTGGGAACAACATCCCCTATACACTTCCTGATGAACTCAGTCACTGTCAGTGTATACGTCAATGTTGTTCCCAGAGACAATCAGGAACATATCCCAGTCCGCGTGATCAAAATAAGTTTGAAGCATGGATTCCGATTGGTCAGACCAGCGTTCAATAGACCTTAGCAGGGGTACTTCCTGTTTGAGTTTCTGCCTATGGGAAAGGAGGAGTAGAATGGAGTCGTGATCTGATTTGCTGAAGAGAGGGCGGGGGAGGGCCTTGTAGCCATCTTGGAAGGGAGGGTAACAATGGTCGAGAGTTTTTGAAGCGTGAGTCCTGCAGGCTATGTGTTGACGGAACTTCGGCAGCATTTTCCTCAAATTCACTTTGTTAAAGTCCCCAGCTGCAATAAATGCTGCCTCGGGATATGTGGTTTCCGGTTTGCACAAAGTCCAGTGTATTTCCTTGAGAGCCGTCGTGGTATCGGCTTGAGGGGGAACATACACGGCTGTGACGATGACCGAAGAGAATTCTCTTGAGAGGTAATGCGGTCAGCATTTGATTGAGAGGTATTCTAGGTTGGGTGAACAAAAGGACTTGAGTTCCTGTACGTTATCACAATCACACCATGAGTAGTTAATCTTGAAACATACACCTCCGCCTTTCTTCTTCCTAGATAGTTCTTTATTCTAAACTGCGCAATGTACTGAGAACCCAGCTGTATAGATGGGGACAGTATATCCGGAGAGAGCCATGATTCCGTGAAACAGAGTATGTTACCGTCCCTGAAGTCTCTCTGGAAGGAGATCCTCGCCCTGGGCTCGTCAACTTTATTATCCATCGACTGAACATTAGCGAGTAATAGACTCGGAAGCGGTGGTAGTTGTGTACGCCTCCTGAGTTGGACTAAAAGTCCACTCCGAATATCTCTTCTCCACCGGTGGCGTTTTAGAGCAGCCTCTGGTATAAGTTAAATTGCCTTGGGTGGGTACAAACAAAGGATCCAATTCAGGAAAGTTGTATTTCTGGTCGCAGTTAGCGTCGCTCTGATATCCAAAAGTTATTTCCGGCTGTATGTAATAATGCAAAAAACCCTCTGGGCTAATAATGTGAGAAATAACAACCACAGCAACAAAAATGTGCAAAGTTGCTTAGGAGCCAGAAACAGAGCGGCCATGTCTATCGGCACCATCTTGATGTATCTATCTAGTACTAGGAAGGTAATAATGTTAACAAAGTAAGCCAGGGGAAAGGGAGAGTGGTAAAGGCATTAGCAACTCCAATAAAACACTTCATCAGTCTACCTCTCTACCTCTCACGTGTGTGTGCGTGAGTGTGTGTATATGTGTGCGTGAGTGTGTGTATGTGTGCTGGTGTGTGTGTGTGTGTGTGACCATCTGTGCCTGGCCATGTCCTGAAGAGATCTTAAGCAACAGACTGCTTCTCCGTCTTTCCACTTCTCCACATGCCAATCTGCCTTCAACATCCTCAAAGCATCGCAGTTTCACACACGCACGCGCACACACACACACACATTCTTCCTCTCTCTCTCTCTTCACAGTGTGATGTGCTGCGGTCGTATCTGCCCCAGATCAGTGACGAACCATCAGATATATAATATGAGTCCCAAATGGCCCTCTATTCCCTATAAAGTGCACTATGAAGGGAATAGGATGCCATTTGGGGCGTATCCATCAGATAGACAGAGAAAGTGGCTGGTTTCATATGACAACATGCAGAAATATGTTAGTTGAAGATCATAGTGCACTTTATAGGGTATAGAGGGCCAGTTTTATATGTAAGATGGCTAAATAAAGAGCAAAATGATTGATTATTATATTATTATTTGTGCCCTGGTCCTATAAGAGCTCTTTGTCACTTCCCACGAGCTGGATTGTGACAAACTCACTTATTCTTATGTTTAATAAATGTATCGTATAGTGTGTTTGTGTGGCAGGCTTACAATGATATCGTGCACCAGCTGTTATTTACAAAAATACATAGTCTGCCGCCCCTTGTCTTACCAGACGCCGCTGTTCTGTCCTGCCGGTGCAGGGTATAACCAGCCAGCTGTATGTTGATAATGTCGTCGTTCAGCCACGACTCCGTGAAGCATAAGATATTACAGTTTTGAATGTCCCGTTGGTGGTTTAATCTTCCGTGTAGGTCATCGATTTTATTTTCCAAAGATTGCACGTTTTCTAGCAGAATGGAAGGAAGTGGGGGTTTATTCGATCGCCTACGAATTCTTAGAAGGCAGCCTGCCATTTGGCCCCTTTTTCTCCACCTTCTCTTTACACAAATCACGGGGATCTGGGCCTGTTCACGGGGAAGCAGTATATCATTCACGTCGGGCTCGTTAAAGGAAAAAAAGGATTCTGCCAGTCTGTGGTGAGTAATCACAGTCCTGATGTCCAGAAGTTATTTTCGGTCATAAGAGACGGTAGCGGCAACATTATGTACAAAATAAGTTTAAAAATCAGTTACAAACAACGCAAAGAAACAATTGGTTGGGGACACGTAAAACATCAGCCTTTTTCTCTAGCACCATTTAACCCTGCAAAATGTTGTGTTGTGGATATGTGGTGGTGTAGGGATGTTATATGGTATACTGTTTTATCTTTAGCTCATTCAGTACAAACAGTTCACTTTTATCTGTTGTTTTATATGTCATGTGGGTGGTTTGATGTGTTTGGGCCCCAGAAAAGTGTAGCTGCTGCCTTGGCAACAGCTAATGAGGATCCCTAATAAATACAAATATTACAGGTGTCTCAAAAGACCAATTGTTGTGATGACTATACACTGTCAACAGGACCAGAGTATTACCTATGGTAGAGTACAGTACATTGTCAACAGGACCAGAGTATTACCTATGGTAGAGTACAGTACATTGTCAACAGGACCAGAGTATTAACTATGGTAGAGTACAGTACATTGTCAACAGGACCAGAGTATTACCTATGGTAGAGTACAGTACACTGTCAACAGGACCAGAGTATTACCTATGGTAGAGTACAGTACATTGTCAACAGGACCAGAGTATTACCTATGGTAGAGTACAGTACATTGTCAACAGGACCAGAGTATTAACTATGGTAGAGTACAGTACATTGTCAACAGGACCAGAGTATTACCTATGGTAGAGTACAGTACATTGTCAACAGGACCAGAGTATTACCTATGGTAGAGTACAGTACACTGTCAACAGGACCAGAGTATTAACTATGGTAGAGTACAGTACATTGTCAACAGGACCAGAGTATTACCTATGGTAGAGTACAGTACACTGTCAACAGGACCAGAGTATTAACTATGGTAGAGTACAGTACATTGTCAACAGGACCAGAGTATTACCTATGGTAGAGTACAGTACACTGTCAACAGGACCAGAGTATTACCTATGGTAGAGTACAGTACATTGTCAACAGGACCAGAGTATTACCTATGGTAGAGTACAGTACATTGTCAACAGGACTAGTGGATTACCTATGGTAGAGTACAGTACATTGTCAACAGGACCAGAGTATTACCTATGGTAGAGTACAGTACATTGTCAACAGGACTAGTGGATTACCTATGGTAGAGTACAGTACATTGTCAACAGGACTAGTGGATTACCTATGGTAGAGTACAGTACATTGTCAACAGGACCAGAGTATTACCTATGGTAGAGTACAGTACATTGTCAACAGGACCAGAGTATTACCTATGGTAGAGTACAGTACATTGTCAACAGGACTAGTGGATTACCTATGGTAGAGTACAGTACATTGTCAACAGGACTAGTGGATTACCTATGGTAGAGTACAGTACATTGTCAACAGGACCAGAGTATTACCTATGGTAGAGTACAGTACATTGTCAACAGGACCAGAGTATTACCTATGGTAGAGTACAGTACATTGTCAACAGGACCAGAGTATTACCTATGGTAGAGTACAGTACATTGTCAACAGGACCAGAGTATTACCTATGGTAGAGTACAGTACATTGTCAACAGGACCAGAGTATTACCTATGGTAGAGTACAGTACATTGTCAACAGGACCAGAGTATTACCTATGGTAGAGTACAGTACATTGTCAACAGGACCAGAGTATTACCTATGGTAGAGTACAGTACATTGTCAACAGGACTAGTGTGGAGAAGTACTGGAGCCCTGCCAGTAATACACCGTGGATGTATTTCTTTCACTGCCATTCTGACTCACAATGGATCCGGCAACAGACTTAACAAAAGCTATTCACATAGAGTTGTAATGCCTTGAACTGCTCATTGGTTGGATGTGGAAAGACTTGAGAAGCGTGACAGATTGATGTATGATGCCATGTGGAATGTACAGATTCTGTGGAATTTTCGATGGGATGAATGTGTCGTTTGGTGACACAGAGGTGGAGAAATTACATTCCAAGATGAATTGCTTTGCACCATAAATGTCCCATTAGCACCGCATATTACACGGTCGTTATAGAAATGTGTGTAAAAAAAGAAATATATATAATGATTTCATCATGTGGGCCATATAAAAGGAACATGACTAAATAGATTTCATTCACATATTGAACACTGACACTAAGACTGAGTGAACACCCACACGTGCTCTGTCACTCACTGGAGAATACAACCAACGGGTAACACAACGGCACAATCACACATACCTTCACTAAAATAAATGATTCACTAATTACACCGTTGCAATAGGAAGAGACAAGGTGCCATTGGAAAAAAAAAAAACTCCCATTGTCTGAATCCAACTACAGTATTTAGCTGAATGAATGATACCAAATGCTGAATGAGATCACTGAGCGCAATGAGATTAAATTGCACGTGATCACACAAACTCACTCTAACAATCTGTGTGGGTGGGTGCCCCCTCTAGCTGTCCAGAAGTCTCTTTTGTTAACTTCAAGTGTTAAGCATGCCTCAGCTAACAAATACATTCACTTGGTGAGTGCATTAAGTGAATCAGAGGGCTCCCGAGTGGCACTGCATCTCAACGCAAGAGGCGTCACTACAGTCCCTGGTTCGAATCCAGGCTATATCACATCTGGCTGTGATTGGGAGTGCCATAGGGCGGCACACAATTGGCCTAGTGTCATCCGGGGTAGGCCGTCAATGTAAATAAGAATGTGTTCTTAACTGACTTGCCTAGTTAATTTTTTTTAAATCAAGGCCACTTCTTTCTCATAAAGTGTCTTAGAGTTGAAGTGCTGATCTAGGATCAGGTCCTCCCTGCCCATGTGATCTAAAAGGACCAGTATTCAGTCATAGTGCTGATCTAGGATCAGGTCCTCCCTGTCCATGTGATCTAAAAGGACCAGTATTCAGTCATAGTGCTGATCTAGGATCAGGTCCTCCCTGTCCATGTGATCTAAAAGGACCAGTATTCAGTCATAGTGCTGATCTAGGATCAGGTCCTCCCTGTCCATGTGATCTAAAAGGACCAGTATTCAGTCATAGTGCTGATCTAGGATCAGGTCCTCCCTGTCCATATAACCTTATTCTGTATGATCTAAAAGGTGAAATTGATCCCAGATCAGGGCTCCTACTCTGAGACATTGTGAATACAGTGTTTTACCTCTATGTAGAGGCACAGCGTGCACACACACATTAAAAAAAGTACACATTCGTTCTTGTTTAATGTAATGATCCATGTATTATTGAATTCAATATACTGTAATCAGGCAGCTCCAATGTTTCAGCTGCTGCCATTCTCAAGGTACTGTGAACATTTTACCTCCGGATGCAGTGAAACATACAGCAGTGTAACCGACCCTCCCAGTGTTCAATAATACAGTAGAGTCTTGTTAGGGCTCAGTCCCTCTCCAACCCTCAACAGGCTCCCACTGCTCTACAACAGAGGAGTGTGTGTGTGTGTGTGTGTCCTTGAGTTTTCTAGCCCCTCACAGGCAAGCAGATGCAGTGTCTGTTTCTCAATACAGCCTAGCTGTGTCCTTGGCTGGGATCTGGTTAGAGATAGAAAGGAAAGTGAGGACACTACGGGGAGAATGGGGATGGTTGGTAATGTTTGATTCTCCCTCTGTGCTTCTGTGATTACCTGAGAGGGAGGCGGGGGACGCAGAGGAGAGAGATGAATGTGATGCACAGTTAGTAATTTAGCAAACGCTCTTATCCAGAGAGACTCAGTTAGTCATTTACCAGATGCTCTTATCCAGAGACTAAGTTAGTAATTTAGCAGACGCTCTTATCCAGAGAGACTCAGTTAGTCATTTAGCAGATGCTCTTATCCAGAGACTAAGTTAGTCATTTAGCAGACACTCTTATCCAGAGACTAAGTTAGTCATTTAGCAGACGCTCTTATCCAGAGACTCAGTTAGTCATTTAGCAGATGCTCTTATCCAGAGACTAAGTTAGTCATTTAGCAGACGCTCTTATCCAGAGAGACTCAGTTAGTCATTTAGCAGATGCTCTTATCCAGAGACTAAGTTAGTCATTTAGCAGACACTCTTATCCAGAGACTAAGTTAGTCATTTAGCAGACGCTCTTATCCAGAGACTCAGTTAGTCATTTAGCAGACACTCTTATCCAGAGACTCAGTTAGTCATTTAGCAGACACTCTTATCCAGAGACTCAGTTAGTCATTTAGCAGACACTCTTATCCAGAGACTCAGTTAGTCATTTACCAGACGCTCTTATCCAGAGAGACTCAGTTAGTCATTTAGCAGATGCTCTTATCCAGAGACTAAGTTAGTCATTTAGCAGACGCTCTTATCCAGAGAGACTCAGTTAGTCATTTAGCAGATGCTCTTATCCAGAGACTAAGTTAGTCATTTAGCAGACACTCTTATCCAGAGACTAAGTTAGTCATTTAGCAGACGCTCTTATCCAGAGACTCAGTTAGTCATTTAGCAGACACTCTTATCCAGAGACTCAGTTAGTCATTTAGCAGACACTCTTATCCAGAGACTCAGTTAGTCATTTAGCAGACACTCTTATCCAGAGACTCAGTTAGTCATTTACCAGACGCTCTTATCCAGAGAGACTCAGTTAGTCATTTAGCAGATGCTCTTATCCAGAGACTAAGTTAGTAATTTAGCAGACGCTCTTATCCAGAGAGACTCAGTTAGTCATTTAGCAGATGCTCTTATCCAGAGACTAAGTTAGTAATTTAGCAGACGCTCTTATCCAGAGAGACTCAGTTAGTCATTTAGCAGACACTCTTATCCAGAGAGACTCAGTTAGTCATTTAGCAGACGCTCTTATCCAGAGAGACTCAGTTAGTCATTTAGCAGACACTCTTATCCAGAGAGACTCAGTTAGTCATTTAGCAGACACTCTTATCCAGAGAGACTCAGTTAGTCATTTAGCAGACACTCTTATCCAAAGAGACTCAGTTAGTAATTTAGCAGACGCTCTTATCCAGAGAGACTTACATGTTAGTCATTTAGCAGACACTCTTATCCAGAGAGACTCAGTTAGTCATTTAGCAGACACTCTTATCCAGAGAGACTCAGTTAGTCATTTAGCAGACACTCTTATCCAGAGACTCAGTTAGTCATTTAGCAGACACTCTTATCCAGAGAGACTCAGTTAGTCATTTAGCAGACACTCTTATCCAGAGAGACTCAGTTAGTAATTTAGCAGACACTCTTATCCAGAGACTCAGTTAGTCATTTAGCAGACACTCTTATCCAGAGACTCAGTTAGTCATTTAGCAGACACTCTTATCCAGAGACTCAGTTAGTCATTTAGCAGACACTCTTATCCAGAGAGACTCAGTTAGTCATTTAGCAGACACTCTTATCCAGAGACTCAGTTAGTCATTTAGCAGACACTCTTATCCAGAGACTCAGTTAGTCATTTAGCAGACACTCTTATCCAGAGACTCAGTTAGTCATTTAGCAGACACTCTTATCCAGAGACTCAGTTAGTCATTTAGCAGACACTCTTATCCAGAGACTCAGTTAGTCATTTAGCAGACGCTCTTATCCAGAGAGACTCAGTTAGTCATTTAGCAGACGCTCTTATCCAGAGAGACTCAGTTAGTCATTTAGCAGATGCTCTTATCCAGAGACTAAGTTAGTCATTTAGCAGACGCTCTTATCCAGAGAGACTCAGTTAGTCATTTAGCAGACGCTCTTATCCAGAGAGACTCAGTTAGTCATTTAGCAGACGCTCTTATCCAGAGAGACTCAGTTAGTCATTTAGCAGATGCTCTTATCCAGAGACTAAGTTAGTAATTTAGCAGACGCTCTTATCCAGAGAGACTCAGTTAGTCATTTAGCAGATGCTCTTATCCAGAGACTAAGTTAGTAATTTAGCAGACGCTCTTATCCAGAGAGACTCAGTTAGTCATTTAGCAGACACTCATATCCAGAGAGACTCAGTTAGTCATTTAGCAGACACTCTTATCCAGAGAGACTCAGTTAGTCATTTAGCAGACGCTCTTATCCAGAGAGACTCAGTTAGTCATTTAGCAGACACTCTTATCTAGAGAGACTCAGTTAGTCATTTAGCAGACACTCTTATCCAGAGAGACTCAGTTAGTCATTTAGCAGACACTCTTATCCAGAGAGACTCAGTTAGTCATTTAGCAGACGCTCTTATCCAGAGAGACTTACATGTTAGTCATTTAGCAGACACTCTTATCCAGAGAGACTCAGTTAGTCATTTAGCAGACACTCTTATCCAGAGACTCAGTTAGTCATTTAGCAGACGCTCTTATCCAGAGAGACTCAGTTAGTCATTTAGCAGACGCTCTTATCCAGAGAGACTCAGTTAGTCATTTAGCAGATGCTCTTATCCTTTGACTAAGTTAGTCATTTAGCAGACGCTCTTATCCAGAGAGACTCAGTTAGTCATTTAGCAGACGCTCTTATCCAGAGAGACTCAGTTAGTCATTTAGCAGACGCTCTTATCCAGAGAGACTCAGTTAGTCATTTAGCAGATGCTCTTATCCAGAGACTAAGTTAGTAATTTAGCAGACGCTCTTATCCAGAGAGACTCAGTTAGTCATTTAGCAGATGCTCTTATCCAGAGACTAAGTTAGTAATTTAGCAGACGCTCTTATCCAGAGAGACTCAGTTAGTCATTTAGCAGACACTCTTATCCAGAGAGACTCAGTTAGTCATTTAGCAGACACTCTTATCCAGAGAGACTCAGTTAGTCATTTAGCAGACGCTCTTATCCAGAGAGACTCAGTTAGTCATTTAGCAGACACTCTTATCCAGAGAGACTCAGTTAGTCATTTAGCAGACACTCTTATCCAGAGAGACTCAGTTAGTCATTTAGCAGACACTCTTATCCAGAGAGACTCAGTTAGTCATTTAGCAGACGCTCTTATCCAGAGAGACTCAGTTAGTCATTTAGCAGACGCTCTTATCCAGAGAGACTCAGTTAGTCATTTAGCAGATGCTCTTATCCAGAGACTAAGTTAGTCATTTAGCAGACGCTCTTATCCAGAGAGACTCAGTTAGTCATTTAGCAGACGCTCTTATCCAGAGAGACTCAGTTAGTCATTTAGCAGACGCTCTTATCCAGAGAGACTCAGTTAGTCATTTAGCAGATGCTCTTATCCAGAGACTAAGTTAGTCATTTAGCAGACGCTCTTATCCAGAGAGACTCAGTTAGTCATTTAGCAGATGCTCTTATCCAGAGACTAAGTTAGTAATTTAGCAGACGCTCTTATCCAGAGAGACTCAGTTAGTCATTTAGCAGACACTCTTATCCAGAGAGACTCAGTTAGTCATTTAGCAGACACTCTTATCCAGAGAGACTCAGTTAGTCATTTAGCAGACGCTCTTATCCAGAGAGACTCAGTTAGTCATTTAGCAGACACTCTTATCCAGAGAGACTCAGTTAGTCATTTAGCAGACACTCTTATCCAGAGAGACTCAGTTAGTCATTTAGCAGACACTCTTATCCAGAGAGACTCAGTTAGTCATTTAGCAGACGCTCTTATCCAGAGAGACTTACATGTTAGTCATTTAGCAGACACTCTTATCCAGAGAGACTCAGTTAGTCATTTAGCAGACACTCTTATCCAGAGAGACTCAGTTAGTCATTTAGCAGACACTCTTATCCAGAGACTCAGTTAGTCATTTAGCAGACACTCTTATCCAGAGAGACTCAGTTAGTCATTTAGCAGACACTCTTATCCAGAGAGACTCAGTTAGTCATTTAGCAGACACTCTTATCCAGAGACTCAGTTAGTCATTTAGCAGACACTCTTATCCAGAGACTCAGTTAGTCATTTAGCAGACACTCTTATCCAGAGACTCAGTTAGTCATTTAGCAGACACTCTTATCCAGAGAGACTCAGTTAGTCATTTAGCAGACACTCTTATCCAGAGACTCAGTTAGTCATTTAGCAGACACTCTTATCCAGAGACTCAGTTAGTCATTTAGCAGACACTCTTATCCAGAGACTCAGTTAGTCATTTAGCAGACACTCTTATCCAGAGAGACTCAGTTAGTCATTTAGCAGACGCTCTTATCCAGAGAGACTCAGTTAGTCATTTAGCAGATGCTCTTATCCAGAGACTAAGTTAGTAATTTAGCAGACGCTCTTATCCAGAGAGACTCAGTTAGTCATTTAGCAGACACTCTTATCCAGAGAGACTCAGTTAGTCATTTAGCAGACACTCTTATCCAGAGAGACTCAGTTAGTCATTTAGCAGACGCTCTTATCCAGAGAGACTCAGTTAGTCATTTAGCAGACACTCTTATCCAGAGAGACTCAGTTAGTCATTTAGCAGACACTCTTATCCAGAGAGACTCAGTTAGTCATTTAGCAGACACTCTTATCCAGAGAGACTCAGTTAGTCATTTAGCAGACGCTCTTATCCAGAGAGACTCAGTTAGTCATTTAGCAGACGCTCTTATCCAGAGAGACTCAGTTAGTCATTTAGCAGATGCTCTTATCCAGAGACTAAGTTAGTCATTTAGCAGACGCTCTTATCCAGAGAGACTCAGTTAGTCATTTAGCAGACGCTCTTATCCAGAGAGACTCAGTTAGTCATTTAGCAGACGCTCTTATCCAGAGAGACTCAGTTAGTCATTTAGCAGATGCTCTTATCCAGAGACTAAGTTAGTAATTTAGCAGACGCTCTTATCCAGAGAGACTCAGTTAGTCATTTAGCAGATGCTCTTATCCAGAGACTAAGTTAGTAATTTAGCAGACGCTCTTATCCAGAGAGACTCAGTTAGTCATTTAGCAGATGCTCTTATCCAGAGACTAAGTTAGTAATTTAGCAGACACTCTTATCCAGAGAGACTCAGTTAGTCATTTAGCAGACACTCTTATCCAGAGAGACTCAGTTAGTCATTTAGCAGACGCTCTTATCCAGAGAGACTCAGTTAGTCATTTAGCAGACACTCTTATCCAGAGAGACTCAGTTAGTCATTTAGCAGACACTCTTATCCAGAGAGACTCAGTTAGTCATTTAGCAGACACTCTTATCCAGAGAGACTCAGTTAGTCATTTAGCAGACGCTCTTATCCAGAGAGACTTACATGTTAGTCATTTAGCAGACACTCTTATCCAGAGAGACTCAGTTAGTCATTTAGCAGACACTCTTATCCAGAGAGACTCAGTTAGTCATTTAGCAGACACTCTTATCCAGAGACTCAGTTAGTCATTTAGCAGACACTCTTATCCAGAGAGACTCAGTTAGTCATTTAGCAGACACTCTTATCCAGAGAGACTCAGTTAGTCATTTAGCAGACACTCTTATCCAGAGACTCAGTTAGTCATTTAGCAGACACTCTTATCCAGAGACTCAGTTAGTCATTTAGCAGACACTCTTATCCAGAGACTCAGTTAGTCATTTAGCAGACACTCTTATCCAGAGAGACTCAGTTAGTCATTTAGCAGACACTCTTATCCAGAGACTCAGTTAGTCATTTAGCAGACACTCTTATCCAGAGACTCAGTTAGTCATTTAGCAGACACTCTTATCCAGAGACTCAGTTAGTCATTTAGCAGACGCTCTTATCCAGAGAGACTCAGTTAGTCATTTAGCAGACGCTCTTATCCAGAGAGACTCAGTTAGTCATTTAGCAGATGCTCTTATCCAGAGACTAAGTTAGTAATTTAGCAGACGCTCTTATCCAGAGAGACTCAGTTAGTCATTTAGCAGACACTCTTATCCAGAGAGACTCAGTTAGTCATTTAGCAGACACTCTTATCCAGAGAGACTCAGTTAGTCATTTAGCAGACGCTCTTATCCAGAGAGACTCAGTTAGTCATTTAGCAGACACTCTTATCCAGAGAGACTCAGTTAGTCATTTAGCAGACACTCTTATCCAGAGAGACTCAGTTAGTCATTTAGCAGACACTCTTATCCAGAGAGACTCAGTTAGTCATTTAGCAGACGCTCTTATCCAGAGAGACTCAGTTAGTCATTTAGCAGACGCTCTTATCCAGAGAGACTCAGTTAGTCATTTAGCAGATGCTCTTATCCAGAGACTAAGTTAGTCATTTAGCAGACGCTCTTATCCAGAGAGACTCAGTTAGTCATTTAGCAGACGCTCTTATCCAGAGAGACTCAGTTAGTCATTTAGCAGACGCTCTTATCCAGAGAGACTCAGTTAGTCATTTAGCAGATGCTCTTATCCAGAGACTAAGTTAGTAATTTAGCAGACGCTCTTATCCAGAGAGACTCAGTTAGTCATTTAGCAGATGCTCTTATCCAGAGACTAAGTTAGTAATTTAGCAGACGCTCTTATCCAGAGAGACTCAGTTAGTCATTTAGCAGATGCTCTTATCCAGAGACTAAGTTAGTAATTTAGCAGACACTCTTATCCAGAGAGACTCAGTTAGTCATTTAGCAGACACTCTTATCCAGAGACTCAGTTAGTCATTTAGCAGACACTCTTATCCAGAGACTCAGTTAGTCATTTAGCAGACACTCTTATCCAGAGGACTCAGTTAGTCATTTAGCAGACACTCTTATCCAGAGACTCAGTTAGTCATTTAGCAGACACTCTTATCCAGAGACTCAGTTAGTCATTTAGCAGACGCTCTTATCCAGAGAGACTCAGTTAGTCATTTAGCAGACGCTCTTATCCAGAGAGACTCAGTTAGTCATTTAGCAGATGCTCTTATCCAGAGACTAAGTTAGTCATTTAGCAGACGCTCTTATCCAGAGAGACTCAGTTAGTCATTTAGCAGACGCTCTTATCCAGAGAGACTCAGTTAGTCATTTTGCAGACGCTCTTATCCAGAGACTCAGTTAGTCATTTAGCAGATGCTCTTATCCAGAGACTAAGTTAGTAATTTAGCAGACGCTCTTATCCAGAGAGACTCAGTTAGTCATTTAGCAGATGCTCTTATCCAGAGACTAAGTTAGTAATTTAGCAGACGCTCTTATCCAGAGAGACTCAGTTAGTCATTTAGCAGACACTCATATCCAGAGAGACTCAGTTAGTCATTTAGCAGACACTCTTATCCAGAGAGACTCAGTTAGTCATTTAGCAGACGCTCTTATCCAGAGAGACTCAGTTAGTCATTTAGCAGACACTCTTATCTAGAGAGACTCAGTTAGTCATTTAGCAGACACTCTTATCCAGAGAGACTCAGTTAGTCATTTAGCAGACACTCTTATCCAGAGAGACTCAGTTAGTAATTTAGCAGACGCTCTTATCCAGAGAGACTTACATGTTTAGTCATTTAGCAGACACTCTTATCCAGAGAGACTCAGTTAGTCATTTAGCAGACACTCTTATCCAGAGACTCAGTTAGTCATTTAGCAGACGCTCTTATCCAGAGAGACTCAGTTATCATTTAGCAGACGCTCTTATCCAGAGAGACTCAGTTAGTCATTTAGCAGATGCTCTTATCCTTTGACTAAGTTAGTCATTTAGCAGACGCTCTTATCCAGAGAGACTCAGTTAGTCATTTAGCAGACGCTCTTATCCAGAGAGACTCAGTTAGTCATTTAGCAGACGCTCTTATCCAGAGAGACTCAGTTAGTCATTTAGCAGATGCTCTTATCCAGAGACTAAGTTAGTAATTTAGCAGACGCTCTTATCCAGAGAGACTCAGTTAGTCATTTAGCAGATGCTCTTATCCAGAGACTAAGTTAGTAATTTAGCAGACGCTCTTATCCAGAGAGACTCAGT